>NC_000067.6:22008118-22308118 GCF_000001635.26 Mus musculus
AGGACAAGACATTTGGTCCTTTGACTGAAGAAGTAACAGAAAACTGACTTCTGGGCTGGAGAGATTCCTCAGTGGTTAAGAGCACTGACTGCTTTTCCAAAGATCCCGAGTTCAATTCCTAGCAACCACATGGTGACTCACAACCATCTATAAAGGGATCTGATGCCCTCTTCTAGTGTTTTTGGGAAACAGCTGCAGTTTACTCATATAAAACAAATAAATTTTTAAAAAGAATAAAAGAAATAAGAAAATAGACTTCCCCAGTCTTTGTTAGTCAAAGTTTGATTCTGAGGAGAAAACTAAGGCCAGTTAGAAATTATGAGGGCGTGGCTACAGAGAGAAACCACTTACTTTAGAGTCTGATTGTCTATAACTCTGTCATATTTAACATTCATTTTCTTTGCAGTTAACAAATGCATCTATTTTGTTATTAATATCAATTCAGTAAATGTTGCATCTAATACAGAGCACACCCTTCAGACTGAGCTTCAGCTGTTAATTATTGATATTTGGGGAAATTGATCTGAGATTCGTTATGATTTTTATTGCATTTTCTGATTTTACTTGCAACAACAGAACCTGTAACTAAAGATCTGTTTATAAGATGGGACTTTTATGCTTCAATTGAAATTGAAAAACAAACAAATGGACAACATCTGTCAATCCTCGTGGCATAGGTTTATAATCCCAGCTATTCAGCTATTCAGGAATCTAGCAAGATTAACTCTATCCAGTGTCCCAAAGTAAAAAGAAATCTTCAAACCTTGGCATAAAGTATGGAAATAAAAAGTAGAACGTAAATATAATAGACAAATTATAGTAAAATATGATGTAATTACATAAGCACAGAAGTTACCTTAAATCAAAATATTATAGAAAAATGATAAGCACAAAGTGGAAAATGGTTTCAATTTACCACAAAAATTATCCTGGATATATTATATATACATACATGTACATATATGCATACGTATGATAGGTGCATGTATATATATATGTATGTATGTATGCAAATAAAAAATGTATGAAATAAAAAAAGACAAAGGAAGCAGAAACTACAAGAGTGGGACATTTAAACACATTTCTGTGTTATGAAGCAGTGGTGTCAATATGATATGCTCTATGATTACAGTGAAATAGTTAGATGCAATTACAAAAATGTACACCAAACTCACACATTTAAAAGGTACATATTTCTTATAAAAGTCATTCAACCATCTGTAAGCTTCTGTGTATCCTATCTTCTATCACAGTTTGTAAGATTCTCACATGCTCTCGTACAGTTTATTTTCTCTGTTTTATGCTTGATTCAAGGGTAAAAATTGTTGCTTTAAAACAACCAAAATCTTATCATAAAATATTTTCACTGAGGCCCTTTTAAAGGGAAAAATTAATCATCAAAAGAACCCAGGAGGATTTTATGCTTAGTTTCTAGAACTGGAACAATGCATGTTATTTTGTTGTTGTTGTTGTTGTGGTGGTGGTGGTGGTGGTGGTGGTGGTGGTGGTGGTGGTGGTAGCTGTGTATGTTTCCCCTCTTTTAACTTGTTGATTGGGTATTATTAAGATTCTGTGTTTTCTTGCATGTACCTAACTTCCTTTTCTTCTTTTTATTCTTCTCTTATATGATAACATCTGGAATACAGTTTACCCTCCCTCTATGCCTCCTAGTTTATCCTCACCTCTCCTGTACCCCAGATTCACATCTCGTCCATTTCCCTTCAGAAAAGAATAGATCTCCCAGGGATATCAAATGAAGACCTAAGATCCAACAAGACTAGGTACATATCAAGGCTGGATGAGGCAACCTAGAAGGAGGTAATGAATCCTAAGAACAAGCAAAAGAGTAGGGAACATCCCTACTTCCACTGCTAGGAGTCTCAAAAAAAAAAAAAACCCAGGCTAAACAACCATAACAAATATGCAAAGGACCTAGCATAGACCCAAGCAGGGTCCCTGGTTGTCACCTGAGACCTCATGAGCCCTGTTTCATCCATTCCAGGAGCTCAGTTGTCCTGATGTCCTCAACCCCTCAGGCTTCCACAAACCTTTCTTTCCTTCTTTCCTGGCATTTCTAGAGCTCTGCCTATTGTTTGGTTGTTAGTCTTTGCAACTGTTCCCATCAGCTGCTGGAGGAAGCCTCTCTGATGACATTTGAGATAGGCACCAATCTAAGACAGTCCATCCAGTGACTTTTTTTTTTCCAAATAACATTTGGTTCTATGCTAGGTCTCTGAGCTATCCAGCTTCAGCTTTCTGGCCATCAAGGTAGTGTCAGACCTAGGCTCTCTCTAGTGGCTTTGGTATCAAGTTAGACTAGTCCTTGGTTGGCTACTTCCACCAGTACTGAGTCACCATAGATCAAAGGTTTTGTGGCTGGGTTGGTGTCCTAGTTCCACTACTGGAATCCTTGCCTGGTTACAGAAGATGGACAGTTCAGACTCTGTAATCTCCACTACTAACGGTCTTCACTATAGTCACTCTTATTGATTGCAGGAATTACCACTGCATTAGGTTTCCACATTGCTCCCTCCCCTCTAAAGCTCCTCAATTCTATTCATCCCTTCCCTTACTCTCTCTCCCTCCATCCCTTTCTCTGTCACCTGATTTGCCTGTCTTTCCATCCCTACCTGTCTCCAGTCTACCAACAAAATCTATTTGATTTTTTCTTCCAAGGGAGATCCATGCATTCTCCCTAGAACCTTCCTTAATACCTAGCTACTCTGGGTTTGTGGGTTGTCATATGATTATCCTTTAATAAACAGATAATAGCTACTTATAAGTGAGTTTGTACAACTTTCTGGGTCTGGGTCATCTCACTCAGGATGATTGTACTTTCTAGTTCCATTCATTTGCCTGCAAATTTCATGGTCAAAATTTTTCTACTTACAGCTTGAATAATAGTCCATTGTGTAGATGTACCACATATTTATCCATTTTTCAGTTGAGGGACATCTAGGTTGTTCCAAGTTTCTAACTATTATGAATAAAGCCTCTATGAACATAGTTGAGCAAGTGTCCTTGTGGTACAATAGAGCATCTTTTGGGTTCCCAAGTATGCTACAACTGTGTCTTGAGGTAAATAGATTCCCAATTTTCTGAGAAACATATAATTCTCCAAAGTAGTTATATAAGTTTCCACTCCCACCAGAAAAGTAAGAGTGTTCCTGCTCCATATCCTTGCCAACATGAGCTGTCACTGGTATTAGTGACCTTAGCCATTCTGACAAGTGCAAGATAGAATTGCAAATTCTGTTGACATGAACTTCTCAGGTGGCTAAGGATGCTGAACATTTCTATAAGTGTATATCAGACATTTGAGATTCCTCTCTTGAAAATTCTCTATTTCAACCTGTAAGCGATGTTTAAATTGGATTAGTTTCTTGAATTCTTTATTATTTATTAGCATTCTATTTGATGTGGTGTTGTGAAAATCATTTCTCATTCTGTAGGTTACCAATTTGTCCTATTGGCTGTGTCCTATGCCTTACAGAAGCTTTTCAATTTCATGATGTCCCATTTATTAATTGTCAATTCTAGTACCTGAGGTATTAGTATTTTGCTTAGGAAGTCTTCTGCGCCACTGCACTCAAGGCTATTCTCTACTTTCTCTTCTTCTTTTTTTTTTTTAAATATTTTTTATTACGTATTTTCCTCAATTACATTTCCAATGCTATCCCAAAAGTCACCCATACCCTCCTCCACCACTTCCCTACCCACCCATTCCCATTTTTTGGCCCTGGCATTCCCCTGTACTGGGGCATATAAAGTTTGCATGTCCAATGGGCCTCTCTTTCCAGTGATGGCTAACTAGGCCATCTTTTGATACACATGCAGCTAGAGTCAAGAGCTCTAGGGTACTGCTTAGTTCATAATGTTGTTCCACCTATAGGGTTGCAGATCCCTTTAGATCCTTGGGTACTTTCTCTAGCTCCTCCATTGGGAGCCCTGTGATCCATCCAATAGATGACTGTGAGCATCCACCTCTGTGTTTGCTAGGCCCCGGCATAGTCTCACAAAAGACAGCTATATCTGGGTCCTTTCAGCAAAATCTTGCTAGTGTATGCAATGGTGTCAGCGTTTGGAAGCTGATTATGGGATGGATCCCTGGATATGGCAGTCTCTAGATGGTCCATCCTTTCTTCACATCTCCAAACTTTGTCTCTGTAAGGAGTTCCATGGGTGTTTTGTTCCCAATTCTAAGAAGGGGCACAGTATCCACACTTTGGTCTTCATTCTTCTTGAGTTTCATGTGTTTAGCAAATTGTATCTTATATCTTAGGTATCCTAAGTTTTGGGCTAATATCCACTTATCAGTGAGTACATATTGTGTGAGTTCCTTGGTGATTGTGTTACCTCACTCAGGATGATGCCCTCCAGGTCCAACCATTTGCCTAGAAATTTTATAAATTCATTCTTTTTAATAGCTGAGTAGTACTCCATTGTGTAAATGTACCACATTTTCTGTATCCATTCCTCTGTTGAGGGGCATCTGGGTTCTTTCCAGATTCTGGCTTTTATAAATAAGGCTGCTATGAACATAGTGGAGCATGTGTCCTTCTTACCAGTTGGGACATCTTCGGGATATATGCCCAGGCGAGGTATTGCTGGATCCTCCGGTAGTACTATGTCCAGTTTTCTAAGGAACCGCCAGACTGATTTCCAGAGTGGTTGTACAAGCTTGTAATCCCACCAACAATGGAGGAGTGTTCCTCTTTCTCCACATCCTTGCCAGCATCTGCTGTCACCTGAATTTTTGATCTTAGCCATTCTGACTGGTGTGAGGTGGAACCTCAGGGTTGTTTTGATTTGCAATTCCTTGATGATTAAGGATGTTGAACATTTTTCCGGTGCTTCTCTATCATTTGGTATTCCTCAGGTGAGAATTCTTTGTTCAGCTCTGAGCCCCATTTTTAATGGGGTTATTTGATTTTCTGGAGTCCACCTTCTTGAGTTCTTTATATATATTGGATATTAGTCCCTTATCTGATTTAGGATAGGTAAAGATCCTTTCCCAATCTGTTGGTGGTCTTTTTGTCTTATTGACGGTGTCTTTTGCCTTGCAGAAGCTTTGCAGTTTCATGAGGTCCCATTTGTCAATCCTTGATCTTACAGAACAAGCCATTGCTGTTCTATTCAGGAATTTTCCCCCTGTGCCCATATCTTCGAGACTTTTCCCCACTTTCTCCTCTATAAGTTTCAGTGTCTCTGGCTTTATGTGAAGTTCCTTGATCCACTTAGATTTGACCTTAGTACAAGGAGATAGGAATGGATGGATTAGCATTCTTCTACATGATAACCACCAGTTGTGCCAGCACCATTTGTTGAAAATGCTGTCTTTCTTCCACTGGATGGTTTTAGCTCCCTTGTCGAAGATCAAGTGACCATAGGTGTGTGGGTTCATTTCTGGGTCTTCAATTCTATTCCATTGGTCTACTTGTCTGTCACTATAACAGTACCATGCAGTTTTTATCACAATTGCTCTGTAGTAAAGCTTTAGGTCAGGCATGGTGATTCCACCAGAGGTTCTTCTATCCTTAAGAAGAGTTTTTGCTATCCTAGGATTTTTGTTATTCCAGATGAATTTGCAGATTGCTCTTTCTAATTCGTTGAAGAATTGAGTTGGAATTTTGATGGGGATTGCATTGAATCTGTAGATTGCTTTTGGCAATATAGCCATTTTTACTATATTGATCCTGCAAATCCATGAGCATGGGAGATCTTTCCATCTTCTGAGATCCTCTTTAATTTCTTTCTTCAGAGACTTGAAATTTTTATCATACAGATCTTTCACTTCCTTAGTTAGAGTCTCGCCAAGATATTTTATATTATTTGTGACTATTGAGAAGGGTCTTGTTTCCCTAATTTCTTTCTCAGCCTGTTTATTCTTTGTGTAGAGAAAGGCCATTGACTTGTTTGAGTTAATTTTATATCCAGCTACTTCACTGAAGCTGTTTATCAGGCTTAGAAGTTCTCTGGTGGAATTTTAAGGGTCACTTATATATACTATCATATCATCTGAAAAATTGATATTTTGACTTCATCTTTTCCAATTTGTATCCCCTTGATCTTCTTTTGTTGTCGAATTGCTCTGGCTAGGACTTCAAGTACTATGTTGAATAGGTAGGGAGAAAGTGGGCAGCATTGTCTAGTCCCTGATTTTAGTGGGATTGCTTCAAGCTTCTCACCATTTATTTTGATGTTGGCCACTGGTTTGCTGTAGATTGCTTTTATCATGTTTAGGTATGGGCCTTAAATTCCTGATCTTTCCAAGACTTTTATCAGGAATGGGTGTTGGAGTTTGTCGAATGCTTTTTCCGCATCTAACGAGATGATCATGTGGTTGTTGTCTTTGAGTTTGTTTATATAATGGATTACATTGATGGATTACCATATATTAAACCATCCCTGCATCCCTGGATTAAAACCTACTTGGTCAGGATGGATGATTGCTTTAATTTGTTCTTGGATTCAGTTAGCGAGAATTTTATTGAGTATTTTTGCATCTATATTCATAAGGGAAATTGGTCTGAAGTTCTCTATCTTTGTTGGATCTTTCTGTGGTTTAGGTATCAGAGTAATTGTGGATAATTAGAATGAGTTGGGTAGAGTTCCTTCTACTTCTATTTTGTGGAATAGTTTGTGCAGAACTGGAATTAGATCTTTTTTGAAGGTCTGGTAGAACTCTGCACTAAACCCATCTGGTCCTGGGCTTTTTTTTGCTTGGAGACTATTAATGACTGCTTCTATTCCTTTAGGGGATATGGGACTGTTTAGATCGTTAACTTGTTCCTGATTTAACTTTAGTACCTGTTATCTGTCTAGAAATTTGTCCATTTCGTCCAGGTTTTCCAGTTTTGTTGAGTGTAGCCTTTTGTAGAAGGATCTGATGGTGTTTTGGATTTCTTCAGGATCTGTTGTTATGTCTCCCTTTTCAGTTCTGATTTTGTTAATTAGGATGTTGTCCCTGTGCCCTGTAGTGAGTCTAGCTAAGGGTTTATCTATCTTGTTGATTTTCTCAAAGAACCAACTCCTCCTTTGGTTAATTCTTTGAATAGTTCTTCTTGTTTCCACTTGGTTGTTTTCACCCCTGAGTTTGATTATTTCCTGCCATCTACTCGTCTTGGGTGAGTTTTCTTCCTTTTTTTTCTAGAGCTTTTAGATGTGTTGTCAAGCTGCTTTTGTGCCCTCTCTAGTTTCTTTTTGGAGGCACTCAGAGCTATGAGTTTCCCTCTTAGAAATGCTTTCATTGTGTTTCATAGGTTTGGATATGTTGTGGCTTCATTTTCATTAAACTCTAAAAAGTCTTTAATTTCTTTCTTTATTCCTTCCTTGACCAAGGTATCATTGAGAAGAGTGTTGTTCAGTTTCCACGTGAATGTTGGCTTTCCATTATTTATGTTGTTATTGAAGATCAGCCTTAGTCCATACTGGTCTGATAGGATGCAAGGGACAATTTCAATATTTTTGTATTTGTTGAGGCCTGTTTTTTGACCAATTATATGGTCAATTTTGGAGAAGGTCCCGTGAGGTGCTGAGAAGGTATATCCTTTTCTTTTAGGATAAAATGTTCTGTAGATATCTGTTAAGTCCATTTGTTTCATAACTTCTGTTAGTTTCACTGTGTCCCTGTTTAGTTTCTGTTTCCACGATCTGTCCATTGATGAAAGTAGTGTGTTGAAGTCTCCCACTATTATTGTGTGAGGTACAATGTGTGCTTTCAGCTTTATTAAAGTGTCTTTAATGAATGTGGCTGCCCTTGCATTTGGAGCATAGATATTCAGAATTGAGAGTTCCTCTTGGAGGATTTTACCTTTGATGAGTATGAAGTGTCCCTCCTTGTCTTTTTTGATAACTTTCGGTTGGAAGTTGATTTTATTTGATATTAGAATGACTACTCCAGCTTGTTTCTTCAGACCATTTGCTTGGAAAATTGCTTTCCAGCCTTTACTCTGAGGTAGTGTCTGTCTTTTTCCCTGAGATGGGTTTCCTGTAAGCAGCAGAATGTTGGGTCCTGTTTGTGTTGCCAGTCTGTTAGTCTAAAATTTTATTGGGGAATCAAGTCCATTGATATTAAGAGATATTAAGGAAAAGTAATTGTTGCTTCCTGTTATTTTTGTTGTTAAAGTTGGCATTCTGTTCTTGTGGCTGTCTTCTTTTTGGTTTGTTGAGGGATTACACTCTTGCTTTTTTTAGGGCATGATTTTCGTCCTTGTATTGTTTTTTTTTTTTTTTTCTGTTATTATCCTTTAAAGGGCTGGATTCATGGAAAGATAATGTGTGAATTTGGTTTTGTCATGGAATACTTTGGTTTCTCCATCTATGGTAATTGACAGTTTGGCCAGGTATAATAGCCTGAGCTGGCATTTGTGTTCTTTTGGATTCTTATATCTCATCTTGTCTTTGTTTGGTTAGTGTTTTTTTTTTTCTTGGTTTCTGATGCCCTTTCTAGTTCTTAGGAGAGTGTGGTGAATATGTGTTGCCTAGCATGTACTTTTTCTTGGATTCTAATAGATGTGGCCACTGGGGATTCTAGATAAAATGTGTTTCTAGTTTGGTAGCTGACTTGTAGGAATGGGAATGAGTTAATAAGGAGCTGCTGAAGGAGTACACAAGAGGGAAGAAATCAGGGTGTTCCATCAGGATTTGCTTAGTTCCCTAGAAATGGGCAAAGAGATAAAGGTGTGGCCACAGCAGAAGGTCTTCTAAAGAGCTGGGATAAGAATGGGGGGCTGGACTTGGGGTACACACAGACAGGTAGCCCACCTGCTTCCATGGATGGAGTAGCCTGTCAGTTCCCTGGTGAGTGCTTGCTGGAGTTGAGATTAGGATCAAACAATGAGTTGAAGAAGGGATGGTAGCTGGGGATATCTGTGTGGTCCACAGAATATGAGCATAGAGGGAGAGACCTGAAACAGTAGTCTGCTTCAGAGACGGAGATGCTACTTTATTTGGAGGAGCTGAGGGAGAGGTGAATCTCTGTCTTTAGTCTACCTACTTCTCTGGCTTGAGTCCAAAACTTTATTTTTCACAGATGGTATGATTTCTTAAATTGTAAACACTGTTAAAGAATGATTGACTATTTTATCAAAACTGCTAGACATATGGATCAACTCAAAGCTTCATTTTTTTTTAATTTGTTTCAGAGAATTTTCAAATGGAACCAACAAATAGGAGTTTTATCATGACATTGAAATTAATGAATTTAATAGTCTCAAAGATATAAATGGAAAATGGTACATACATCATCAGTAATTAAGATCTAATCAAGTTAGTTACACATGATAGTGTTTGTTGATTAGATCATTGAGTGCTTTTTTAAAATTAATTGGTAATTTCAATACCATTCTAGTGAAAGGCAATTCTGACAAAGTTTCTTGTTTGTTTTTAATTCAGTTACATTATATGATAAACTGTATAATTTAAACAGTACTGTATCAAAGAATGAAAGAAAGATGAAATTTCAAGACCTGTAAGTCATAAAAAGTACTCAGAAATTGCTGGTTGTTTGTGAGCCTAGAGGCTGCCTGGGGCTGAGAACAAAGAAAAACAAACCCGAGCATTCCTGGGAACAGCTTGATCATAAAGATAAAGAGGAATGTAAAGACATAACAGGGCTATCTGAACTGAGTCAACAACTCACAGAACTCTGACACCCTGATCTACATGTATTCTTTTGCTGATGTTTGAATAAGCCAATAGTGTGTCGCTATGCTGAATTCCCCACTCCTAAGCCCTTTACCCCATAAAACCCCCTAGCTTTCAAGTCTTGGGGTTGAATCCACTGTCTCCTGCGTGAGATATGTTTCCACCCGGAGCTCCGTCATTAAACTGTCTCATGTGCTTACAGCAAGAAGGATTGTCGTGTTTCTTTGGGTGCTCTCTCTCTCCTGAGACTAGAGTGGGGGTCCCTGAAAGGGGGTCTTACAAGATAAAAAATTCCCAAATTGCAATGACACTCCTGAAAAGAATAGATACCCCTTGATCGATCATAAGAATTAATCAGAAAAATTAAATGATTGCATTCAATAAACAAAAAACAAAACAAAACAAAACAAAACAAAACAAAACAAAAAAACACTCTGGGATACAAAGAAAATATACACTTGGTTGAAAAGGAGTTGGTTGAGATTTCCTATTAATGCTGATTTGTTTTTTAAAAAGTATGTAAGAAAAGATACTGAGACAGCTATGGGAAAATGATACAGAAAGTGACTTCTCATTAGTGTGATGGGGGAAGGATCTCTCTGTCCATGCATAAAGAGTCCTTTCTAAAACAAGGCACTCTCAAGATGTACTGAGTCTATTAAAATAAGAACTTCTGCTAAAAATATTGATAAAGTAAATAAAAATAAAACCTTAGAAGAGGGATTTACCTTACCAATTAATTTTTATATATGTATACTATGTGTTTATAAATTTTTATATACTTGATAAATATTTGGACTATAGAGTACAAGAAATATTTGAAATATCAACAAGAAAAAGACAAATGACGCAATATAAGAAAAAGGGGGGCAGAGTCACTGGCCTGGAGTCATTTCCCTTGAGAGAAAAGGAAAGCTGTAGATGTACAACTTGTTAAGTCTCATTAGGAACCACAAGAAGGAAAATTAAGACAATGATGAAAAGTTCATCTATACCCACTAGAATTTGTCCTAAAAATCTGACCTCTGCCTTCAATCCGAGCACTTGGAGGGCAGAGGCAGGCAGATCTTTGTGAATTCTAGGCCATCCTAGCCTAGAGAGTGAGTTCCATGACAACCAGAGCTACACAGAGAAACCCTGTCTCAAACAAACAAACAAACAAACAAACAAACAAAACAGAACAAAACAAAAAACAACAGCAACAGCAACAATAACAAAACCGAGAGAGGTTCATAATCGGCCACTTCTATGAAGGCATCACTAGGCGGTGGGGTCATATATAACCTAGAATTTTCATCTAAAAGTATTTGGGTTTCCCAATTGAACCAAATATCTAGAAGCCCTGTGACCTAATATTTCTAGTTTTCCCTGTATTTCTGAGAACTCTATGCTTGTGGATACTTAGAAATATGTACAAAAATGTTCTTAGAAGGGTACTGTTTGCTACTAGGTGCTAGAAGGGGGAACTAGATACAATCCAATAGAAACCTAAGTAAACACACTGGAAAATCCCTAGGGAACAGTAAATTCAGTGAAATGAATAAATCACAGACCCATACAACATCAATGAATCTCAGAAGCAAAAAAATTAAGATTTTGGTTACATTTGAGAATTCCATTAGTATTCAGTGCTAGACTGTGCAAAAGTAAATAATATAGTTTGTGTAAATAGTTTTGCTCGCTCTATTTGAAAGCATTCAGTGACAAAATGACATGTAAGTTCTGATGATGTTTATTTGGGGTTCTCAGAATGGCCAGGGAATGGAATGAGATTGAAAGCTACTATTAATGAGACTATAAAATAAGGATAATAATTTTTTTCTTAATCTGCCCTTAATTGAGGGTAATCTTGTTTGGTAGAGTATTGCCTTGATATTTCTGTGCTTTATATATATTTTTATATGAATTTTTAATATATTGTTCTGTATTTAGTGAACATAATCAAGAAGTAATCTTCAATGAGCACTAAAAAGAAAATTCAAATTCATAATATGGGTATCCCCCAAAATTAGAAAATTCCTAATCTATACTAGCATCTTTGTACAGTCAGTATAGACCTGATTTTGAATAAGTGATTTTGAATAAGTCAGCCCTAATGTTTCTTTTTTAAATCAATTTACTTTTTACACTCCATATTCCATTCCCAACCCTCCCCCGATTCACCCTCTAACTGCTCCACATCTCAAATCTCCTCCCCACCACACCCCTTCTCCACATGAATGCACCCATCCTCCACCCCACCTGCCCTCTCAACTCTCTGGGGCCTCCAGTCTCTTGAGGGTTAGGACCTGGATGTCCTCTACTGTATGCGTGCTGAGGGCTTCATATCAGCTGGTGTATGCTGTCTGTTTGGTGATCTAGTGTTTGAGAGATCTCAGGGGAACAGATTAATTGAGACTGCTGGTCCTCCTACAAGATCACCCTTCTCAGCTTTTTTCAGCCTTCCCTAACTCAACAGCAGGGGTCAGCTGCTTCTGTCCATGGGTGGGAGAGGGGACCAGGGAACCTGATCTGGTATTGGGAGAGGTAAAAGGACTGAAGCCCTGAGGGCCAGCAGAAATAATGGAAACAGCCAATCTCAGGAATTAGGAGGTTGGGGGTGACCCTCCAGAATGCACTAGAGACCTGGGAGGTAAGAAACTCTTAGAAATCAAAGGGAGGGACCTTAGATGAAATGTCCAACACTACGGAGAGAGAACTTATAGAACCTACCTTCAGCAGTAAGACAGGCCATCAAGTGAGGGTCCAGCGACAGTTCCAAAGTGGGATCCAGATCAAGGGGAGGCCCCAAGGCCTGACACTATTACTGAGGCTACGGAGCGCTCACAAAAATGAACCTATTATGACTGCTCTCCAGAAGACCCAACAAGCAGCTGAAAGAGTCAGATGCAGATATTTGAACCCTAATATTTCTTAATTCTTTAAAGTTTACAGACCTTTGGCCTTACCATATCTTTCTCTGTAGAGGCAAAGAAAACAAGGAATGTGGCAATGATGCACATTTTATGTACAATTCCTTTCTCTCCTGGATAATCTTCATCCTAAATGGCTGCAATTTGGTCTGTGTCTTAAAGTAGATTTGTGAGTGGGTTTCTTGTATAAGAAGACACTACATTCAATTTGCTTCAATTTACTTATGGACATCTCTCACATGACCCCTTTTCTTAGTTTATATCATCTTTTTTTGTTGTTCGTTTTTTTAAACACCTTACTGGTTTTCACTGGGCATTATAACCACCTAACATGAATGGTTTACTTTACAGAGTCTACACGAGTATTGTCGAGGACAAATCCTTGAGCTTCACCCTTTTATTTTTGTTCCTATCTAAAAAGGGCTTAGATTTTCTAATTCCCTGCTTAACCAAGGAGTCATAATTGAGGTTCACTTATTTGACATATCTGAATATTAGTGTTGCCTTGTGGTTCTCTGTCTCAAATTTGCTAGAGGCAGGCACAGGCTTCCCTTGTCAGGGCTGCCCTCTTGCTTACTTGTCTTTCCAAACTCCATTTCATAACTTTCCAAAACACAGCAGGCTTCTAAAGATGCATTAGACGGAATAGCCACAGTTACTGACCTCCCTTGTAGGTAATTCAAAGGCTTCAATTTTAAAACTAAAGGAAAAATACAAAAAACAAACAAACAAACAGAAAACAGTTGTTAAATTATTCTAAATTCTATTGCCTTGGACTTTCAGTAGTAAATGAACTTATGGGCTTGATATGGCAAACAAATCTGGTCTCCCTCACCCCCATGTTCCATTCTGTGTTTTACTTGTACTCATGCCAAGAAGTTTTGGCAATCTGTTCATCATTTTTTTAACCTCAAAAGTAAATAAATAAACAGAGTTTCTGTAGTTGTGTGGTTGATCTGACAGACTATTATGGCTATCATATGACTATGATTTGATCTGATAATATCCTCCCAAATTTCCCTATTCATTTACAAGTGAGTCTTTAGAAGCATCCCACAAAGTAGAGGGTGTATGTGTGAGTGGGTGAGTGCATGCATGTATGTGTGCATGAACTATTTACTGGCGTCATACTCTCAAAGATCACAAATTCTACTGAGTAGGTCTTCAGCACCCTAAAATCACAATGAAACTGGAAAACAAAATGTTTAAAATTATTCTGAAAGGCACAAGGGAACTAACTAGATAGTGAACTTCTGCCTGACCAAAACATAAGATAAACTGAACATTCAGAAGGTTGAGGCAAGTTTACCTAGAGGATGTTTGTCTCCCCAAAGAGACATGTAAAGACGTTGAAGATTTGGTGTGGTTGTGGGAGGCACCTGGGCCAAGGAGACAGATTTTGAAAATCATTTTTGAAGGTAACTATGTGGATTAGTGAAAGAACTAATGCTTAGCTCACACAATGTTTTGAGCTGAATCCTCAGCCTTGCAAAAATAACAAAACCAAGGATTTGTATCTAACTGAAGCTGGACAAGAGGTAAACTCTCACATTAGGGATGAACCAGAAACAAAAGAGTAATGCTAAAAAATAACTAATAGATGAAATCCATAGATTTCAAAATGAAACAGTTTGAATATTGTAATGTATACTCATAAGCCAAACATATTTGAAAAGTAAGTTTGAGAATTAGAAACTTATAAAAAATTACTTGTTTTAAAAATAGAAACTATGTTTTTATCATAAAACTGTAATATTAAGGGCTAGTTGGCAAGATTTAAGAGCAGCAAGGAAATAGCTAAGAAGCAAATATGTGAGCTGTAAGATTCTAGGTTAACATAAAGGTTTCGGAATTACATAACATGGCAAAACTGGGAACTGCTTAGACTGTGGGATGCAACCTCAACCAATATTGGAAAGAATTAAGTTTTCTATCTGTCCTGGTATATCAAGGAGATTGCAGAAGAGTTAGGAGTGTGTATATAGGGAAACTGTCAGCACCATTCTTCTTGATTGGACTATATTGCTTGTCATAATTACACATGAATGAATGTATCACAAAATTTGAGCTAAAAATTATTCAGACATACAATTGTGAAAATGTTGACTATCTAAAGTGAAGAAGAAAATTTAAATAAGATTGATAAATAATTGTGTATTGCCTGCAAGGAAGTAGTAGTTTGCTCAGTAGTCAACTTTGTAACAGCCACCAGGAATGCCAGAAATTATTAGAACAATGGTACTTTCGGTTTCAAACAGAAATCTGGTGGTGATATCTTCTGAAATAGTTGTATTCATGAAAAATACACTAAAAATAAATGCTAAGGGATTTATATAAGGACCAAAATAATAGGTGGATAATCCACAAAAAAATGTTGAACATGATGGTAGTGTGTGAAATATTGAGAGGTAACATTGATTTGTACTGGCCATGAATAATTTGTACGACTATAGAGTAATTAAGACAGCTCAAAGGAACAGATAGATATATTAGATAGGCAAGGGGATTAGACTGAGAAGTCGGTAAAGAAAGTACATGGAAAAGAACACTTAAAAATTCAATAGGTATAATGAGATGGCTCAGTAGGTAAAGGAGTCTGCTTCATCAGAGAAATGTTATCTAAAAGTTGGTGTTCTTTGTTTATTTGTTTTGGTAGCTGAGGTATTAATGTTAGAATTTATCCAATCATTGTCTGTCAGCTGGACAAAGTATGAATTTATAAAACACAATGATAAGAAAAATATACCTTAATTTTCAAGTGAACAGAGTATTTAGTAGATACTTTGCAAAATGTTATCACACACCAAATAAAGATAGGGAAAGGTACAAAATAATACTAGCATTAACGTATCACAAAGTAAGCCTATAAAAATTATAGCCATACATCTATTTTTATTTTATTTTACTTTATTTTACTTTTCACAACAAGATTTCATTATGTATTTCTGTCCAGCCTAGAACTGACTGTGTAGTCCAAGCTGGCATAAAATTCATAGACATCCTCCTGCATCTCGCACCCAAGTACTAGTATTAAAGACATATTTTAATGACTAAGATTTAAAAGATCTAGCACAGATGTGTGGCTTTGGTCCCCTGAGCCCCATTGTCTAGCTCTGGTTTTGCTTCTCAGTTCAGAGGAGCATATGGGACACCAAGAATATCCCGCCTTCCCAAGGAAACCTTTGGGGTCCCAAAACTAAGCAGCTTGGAACCCTGCTAGACCAATCCGATCCTAGTTGGATCTGCTCTTATTTGGTCTACTAGCAACAGCCTGTAGAGGTGAGTTGTATGTGATCCTCTGAGCCCCATTTTCTAGCTCTGGGCTTGCTCTTCTGTAAGGAGGGCACTTGAGGGGTCCCAAGAGCAGCCTGCTTCCCTGTGGAAACCTTGGCAGATTCCAAGACTAACCAGCTCAGAACCTTGCTCCACCAATCCTACCATAGTCAGCTGCACCAGCCATTCCAGTTGGGTCCAACTGGGGAATAGTCTGAATAATAGGGACCACCAGGAACACAGCATGCAGAGTGGGGTCTGCCTGAGGCACAGCCAGCAGAGTCTTGTACCTTGACTTCCATTGCCTGGCCCATGGCTTCTCCCACCTTCATGAGAAGTCCTGCTGCCATCCAGCCAACACCAGGAAAAACCAGATGCTTAAAGGGCAACATTAGAACACAATCAACAGGACCCAAAACAATATGGCACCACTAGAGCCCAGGTATCCTGAAAGAACGAACCTTGCATGCTAATGAAGCTGAAGAACAAGAAGCAGTTCCTAAATCCAATCTTATAATGATGATAGAGGCCTTTAAGAGGACATTAGTAAATCCCTTAATGAAATAAAGAAATGCATATTCATACAGGTAGAGGCATTAACAGAGGAAGCAAATAAATATAGAGAAATACAAGAAAATACAATCAAACAGGTGAAGGACATGAATAAAATTGTCTAAGACCTGAAAAGGGAAAAAGAAGCAATGAGGAAAACACAAACTGAGGCAATCCCAAAGATGGAAAACCTAGGAAAGAGAACAGGAACTACAGATATAAGCACCACCAACTACAAGGAGCTCTGGGCCAGAAGGTTTTGGTGTAGAATCCTACCAAACTTTCAAAGAAGAGCTAATACCAATACTATTGCCAATACTCCTCAAACTATTTCACTAAAGAGAAACAGAAGAAATATTGCCAAACTCTTCTCTGAAGCCACCATCACTCTGATACCTAGAATACACAAACATGCTACAAAGAAGAAAATTTCAGACCAATTTTAAACATTGATGCAAATATACTCAAAAAAATACAAACTGAATCCAAAACACTTCAAAGGCATCATCAACCATGATCAAATAGGCTTCATCCCAGGAATGAAGGGGTAGGTTAGTATGCAAAAAATCCATCAAATTAATCCATCATAGATACAAACTGAAAGAAAAGGGAACACAAAATCATATCACTTGAAACTGAAAACTGATAAAATCCAGCACTCCTTCATGATAGTCTTGGAGAGATCAAGGATACAAGGCTAATAAGCATACACAATGAAGGCAATAAACAGTGAGCCAATGGCCAACATCAAATTAAATGTAGAGAACTACAAAGCATTTCCAATAAAATTGGGGATGAGATAATGATGTCTACTCTCCCCCTATCTCTTCAATATAGTACTTTAATTCTAGCTAGAGCATTAAGACAACTAAAGGATATCAAATGTATATAAATTGGAAAGGAAGAAAACAAAGTATTTCTATTCACAGATAATATGATAGTATACATAAGAAATCCCAAAAATTCTACCAGAGAATTACACCTGATAAACTATACAATAACTTCTACAGGTATCTCTTTTCTTGACTTCAAGCTGTACTACAAAGCAATAGTAATAAAAACTGCATGGTATTGGTAGAGAAACAGAGAGGCAGATCAGTGGAATCAAATGGAATCAACTCGAAGACCAAGAAATAAATCCACATCCCTATGGACACTTGAATTTTGACAAAAAAGCCCAAACCATACAATGGAAAGGGGTTAGGGTTAGGGTTCACATAGTAAAAGGCAAATAGATCCATATTTATTACTCTGCACAAGATTCAAATGCAAATGGATGAAAAATCTCAGGGTAAACCAGATACACTAAATCTAACCAAACAGAAAGTGGGGAATGGCTTTGAACTCTTCAGTACAAGAGACAACTTCCAGAACAGAACAGAACACCAATGGCTCAGTCACTGAGGTCAAGAATTAATAAATGGGATTCCATGAAACTTAAAAGCTTATGTAAGGCAAAGGACACCATCATTGGTACAAAAAAGGAAGCCTACAGATTAGGAAAAGATCTTCACTAACCCTGCATTTTACAGAGGGTTAATATCCAAAATATAAAGAGAACACAAGAAGTTAGACCCCAAAAATCTAAATAACACAATAAAAATGGGGTACAGAGCTAAGCAGAGAATTCTCAAAAGAGGAATCTAGAATGTCCAAAAGCACCTAGAGAAATATTGAAAGATCTTAGTCATCATGAAAATGCAAATCAAAACAACTCTGTACACCAATGAGAATGGCTAAGATCCAAAACTCAAAGGACAGCACATGTTGGCAAGGTTGTAGAGCAAGGGGAACGCTCCTCCACTGTAGTGGGAGTGCAAACTTGTACAAACTTATCTGGAAATAAGTTTGGTAGTTTCTCAGAAGATTGGGAATACTTCTATCTCAAAACGCAGCTATAGCAATCCTGGGTATATACCCAAAAGATGCCACAAAGGACACTTGCTCAACTATGTTCATAGCAGTTTGATTGGTAATAGCCAAAACCTGGCAACATCCTATATGTCCCTTGCCTGAAGAATGTATAAAGAAAATCTGGTTCATTTCCACATTGGAATATTAATCAGGCATTAAAAATAAAGACATCATGAGTTTTGCAAGCAAATGTAGGGAACTAGAAAATATCATCCTTGGTGAGGTAACCAGACCCAAAGGACATAAATACATACATAGTATGTACACACTTATAAGTGGATATTAGCTACAAAGTGCAGGGTTACTGTGCTATAATCAGCAGACCCAGAGAAGCCAAATGACAAGGAGACTTCCAAGGGAGGATGATTGAATTTATCTCAGAAGGAAAAACAAAATAGATAAGGAGGTCAAAGGAAGGTGGGAACTGTGGAATGGGGCAAGTCGAGAGGAGTAGAGCAAGGTAGGGAGAAATAGTATGTAGGAAGAGAAAGAGTTAGAAAAGGGAGGAGCAATCCCTAGGATGTGCCAGAGATCTGAAATGGGGGGAGGCCCCAGAGGGCTATGGGGACGACTCTAGCTGAGACTCTTAGCATTTGGGAATATGGAAACTGAAATGACCACTCCCTGTAGCCAGGCAAGGACTCCCAGTGGAGGGAAATGTACAGAAATCCACCCACAAAACCTTCCATGCAAAAGATGTGCAAGGACAAATATAGAGCAGAGACTGAGGGAATGCCCAATGACTGTCCCAAATTCAGACCCATTCCATGGGTCAGAACCAATCTGACACTATCTTTTTCCTTTTTTTTTCTTTTATTGGAGATATATATATATATATATATATATATATATATATATAATTTTTTTTTTACATTTCAAATGTTATCCCCTTTCCTGGTTTTCCCCACAGAACCCCCTATGCCATCCCCCTCCCCCTGCTTCTGTTAGGGTGTTCCCCCATCCACCCACCTATCCACTCCTGCCTCCACACCTTCACATTTCCCTACAATGGGGCATCAAGCCTTCATAGGACCAAGAGCCATTGATCCTTCCATTGATACCTGAAAAGGCTGGCCTCTGCTACATGTGTGGCTGGAGCCATAGGTCCCTCCATGTGTACGCTTTGGTTGGTGATTTAGTCCCTGGAAGCTCTGTGGAGTCTGGTTGGTTGATATTGTTGTTTTTCCTAAGGGTTGCAAACCCCATTGCCTCCTTCAGTCCTTTCTCTAATTCCTCTATTGGGGACTCCATGCTCAGTCTAGTGGCTGGCTTTGAGCATCTGCCTCTGTACTTGTCAGGTTCTGGCAGAGCCTCTCAGGAGCCAGCTATATCAGGCTCCTGTCAGCATGCACTTCTTGGCATCCACAATAGTGTCTGGGTTTGGTGATTGTATATGGGATGGATCCCCATGTGGGGCAGTCTCTGGATGGCCTTTCCTTTAGTCTCTGCTCCATACTTTGTCTCCATATTTCCTCTCATGAGTATTTTGTTCCTCCGTCAAAGAAGGACCAAAGCATCCACACTCTGGTCTTCATTTTTCTTGAGCTTCATGTAGTCTGTTGTAATACCCAAGATCCTCTGTTAGGCTTGCAGACAGGAACCTAGCATAACTGAAAGTTCCACACAAGAACCAATGGGAAAAGATGCAGAGACTTATGTGCAAACATTAGTTGGAGCTCAAGGAGTCTTAAGGAAGAGTCAGGAGAACTATAGAACTGAAGAGGACAGGGAATCTACAGGAAGACCAACAGAGTCAACTCTCCTGGACCCTTCGGGACTTCCAGAGATTGAATTTCCAAGCAAACAGTGAGCACAGGCTGGACATATGTAGCTGAGAAGCAGCTTGATCTTCATGCAGGTTCAACAAGTGGAGCAGGAGCTGTCCCTGAGCCTCTTGTCTCCCTGCCTGTGGATCCTGTGACCCACCTTGTCTGGCCTCAATGAAATAGGATGTGCCTAGTACTGCAGTGACTTGAAGTGCCTGGACTGGGGATGGGTTGAGGTGGGGTTAGGGTGTTAGTGGGGTTTGTGTCACCCAGAGAGAGGCTTCGTCTTCTCACAAGTGAAATGGGAACTTCTTTGAGGGGGGACTGGGAGAAGAGGAAGAGTTAATATTGGGTTGTAAAGTGAATAAATAAATAAATGAATAAATAAATAAATACATAAATACATAAATACATAAATATTTAAAAGATCCAGTATTGGTGAGTTGTAGAGGTACTAGAATTTTTATTTCCTACTGGCAAGAGTCTGCAATGTTTAAATTTTACATTTTAGGTAGCCTTACATGTGTTTTGAACCTGAACTATATCTGCTAGTTTCCCTAAACATTTAGATTTTAAGTGTTTTGTTTCTATTCTTCTGTTCTTGCTGTTTTCCTACATTTTCTGTCAAAAGGAAAAACTGGTTTTAAAACCCCAAATTAGTCCTTCCTCATTTTTTAAAAGATTTATTTTTATTACTTTTTACTATGGGTATGTGGGGGAGGGTGCGCTATTTGTATGCTATGCCAGTGCCCACAGAGGGCAAAGGTGTAGGATCCCCTGTGGCTGTCATTACAAGTGATTGTGAACCATGGACATGGGTGCCAAGGACCTAATTAAGGTCCTCTGCAAGAGCAGTCTATCCTCCTAACAACTGAGCCGTTTCTCTAGCTTGTTCTCCCACTTTAGGCATATCAGCAAAATGCTGATTATGGATGACTTTTTTTTTTTTTCTTTTGAAAAATTTATTGGCCGGGCGTGGTGGTGCACACCTTTAATCCTAGCATTTGGGAGGCAGAGGCAGGCAGATTTCTTGAGTTCAAGGCCAGCCTGGTCTATAGAGTGAGTTCCAGGACAGCCAGGACTATACAGAGAAACCCTGTCTCGGAAAACCAAAAAAAAAAAAAAAATATTGTTTTTGTTTTGTTTTTAAAAAGAATTGTTTATATACTGAACCTGGGGCATATTGGATACACAACCAATTTTAAATTTACATGTTTTAATTCAATTCTGAAGTGTTTTCACAAACACACACACACACACACACACACACACACACACACATACACACAATTGGCATGGAATAGCTGCCCTAGGTGAGAGTCACCTTACCAACAAACTGTTGCAAGGATATCATCGAAGATTGAAAAATTATTTGTCCTGAACATGAAAACCTGTAACAAATTTAAATTAAATTTATAAAACTTGTTACTTGTAGTTTTCCCCTTGCAAGATCCAAAAAGAAAAATAAAATATCCAGATAACTAACAGACATTACTCACCACATAATCCTGGACTGCCCACACCCAAAGCAGAGTGCCTTTCAGTAAACCCATCATCAGAGAGACAGTCTCTTCATTTTATATAAACAAAACTGACATGTGCCAAAAAAGACCCCAGAGGATAAACAAACCCTAGTGCTGACACTGAAGACCAGGGCCCAGAGGGCACTGACTAAATTTTCGTCAAATTTTCACTCTCTCTTAAACAGGTTTCCCCAACACCTACTATTCACAAAGAAACATAAGTCATGAACGTTCAGAAAATAAAAATGTATGAACTAATGACATTATTATGACCAAGGTGTTTGGTAGACAAGTAAATCATGACCTTGGGATCAACAGGAAAAGGCCTTTTAAACAACCCTCCGGATTTCAAAAAAAAAAATCTCTTCAGGTGGTAGATCTGTCCCATTGTCATGGCAACTAGAACAAGAGCTTCGAAGAAGGACCAAAGGACCACTCTGCTTGGCTCAAGTGTATTCTCTCCTGGACTTCCATGTTCGTGCTTTACAGCTGTCATTGCCACTGCCAGCTCATTAATCATTTCTTCTAGCTTGTCTGATGAGCTTCTGTCTCCATGTCTTGTCCCTTGGGAGCCTCCGCAATGTCAATGGTGAACA
The DNA here is from genome assembly GCF_000001635.26 of Mus musculus. Classification (NCBI taxonomy): domain Eukaryota; kingdom Metazoa; phylum Chordata; class Mammalia; order Rodentia; family Muridae; genus Mus; species Mus musculus. The sequence goes on from NC_000067.6 coordinate 22,030,303, forward strand.
TTACTATCTTTATAATCATAGTGTAATCCTATTACTAAAGCCGAACTTGTATGTCCCAACCAAGTGGGCTGCAAACGTGTACTTCCCGCTGGACTCTCGATCTCCTTTAGATGCCTTTCTTATATGGTCCTGTGATCTCCATGTCGATGTCCAAGAAGCCGCTCTCTGCCTCCTCGAAGTTGAGGCCCATCTTGGTGCTGGAGGTGATCCACTCGAAGAAGCACTCGAAGTGCGTGTCCGTGGTGACAGAGTAGCCCGATGCCGTGGCCAGCAGCGCAGCCAGAAGCGCCAGCAGTTCTGCAAGAGTCATCATGGTGCAGTAGGGGACCAAGCTGGGACTTGGACTGAGGCCCCCAGAGCCGCCACTGCTGCCTCCTCAGCCACCACCGCCACCGCCACCTCAGCTTAAAATTTTATTGTTATTTTATTTACTTACATTTCAAATGTTATCCCCCTATCTAGCTTCACCTCCACAACACCCATCCCTTCCCCCTACTTCTATGAGGGTGCTTCCCAACCCACTCACCCACTCCCATTCCAGCCTCATGGCTCTAGCATCCCCCTACGATGGGTCATAGAGCCTCCACAGGACCAAGGGCCTCTCCTCCCAATAATTCCCACAAGGCCATCCTCTGCTACATATGTGGCTGGAGCCATGGGTCCCTCCATGTGTACTCTTTGGTTGGTAGTTTAGTCCCTGGAAGCTCTGGGGGGTCCAGTTGAGTGATATTGTTGTTTATGCTATGGGGTTGTAAACCCCTTCAGCTCCTTCAATCCTTTCTCTAACTCCTCCATTGGGGTCCCTGTGCTCATCTCAATGGTGGGCTGTGTGCATCCACATCTGTATTGGTCAGACTCTGGCAGATCATCTCTATGGGTAACTTTTTAATACTAAACATAAAATAGTTATATTACATGGTGCTAGATTGCAGCAAAACAGAAGGTATATTTTCCTCTAATACTGCCTCCTTTATGCAAATTAATTAGGTAGATATCAATACACATTGCAATCAGATAAATGAATCACAAAGGAAATCAAAGTAGCTGTGATAGTCTCGATAATATGCTATACATTAACTAGACCAAGAAATATGCAAATGGGTTTGGAGAGATGGATCAGTGGTTAACAGAACTGGCTGCTCTTTCAGATGACCTGAGTCCCAGCACCTGCCTGTAGGTTCACAAACCTCTGCATCTCTTTCAGGGGATACAGAGCCTTCTGTCTCTCACTGCCACCAAGCATGCCAATGGTCTATGTACATATGTACAGGCAAAACATTAATTTGCATAAAATGAAAATAAGTACATGTTTTAAATAAGACATGCAAATGAATCATTTCACTCTTGGTGCTGGGCATCCTTGAATTAGTTCAGAGACAAAGTTTATCTTGCCACAGATTCACATTTTTGAGAAACCCACCTTCTGTCTGAGGACTAGAAAGTCATACTAGCAAATGCTTGAGGGTAGAACGGAGAGTCTGCTTTTGTGAGATCAAACTCCAGTTTAAATCGGAAGGGTTGGACAAAGAATGAATCTAACACTGGCACTCTCCTGACTGCCTTTTTACCTCTCTGCTGATAGACTCTTTTTTTCTGCTGACAGATACTTATATTTTATGTTTGATAAAACACTAAAAAGGCTCTCCAAAGCAGTTTGTTCCCCTGATCGCTGTGGTTTTTACCAAGGTCTTTTGGTTTTGTTGGATGACTATAGGCTAGGAAATAGTCAATCCATTCTTTACTCACAGCAAATTCCCAAGCTTATTTCTGCTTGACACTAACTTGTTCCTTGAAAATTTATCTGCATTCACCTAACTGGATGAATTTGTTTCTTTCTTTTTCTTTTCTCTTTCTTTCTTTCTTTCTTTCTTTCTTTCTTTCTTTCTTTCTTTCTTTCTTTCTTTCTTTCTTCCTTTCTTTTTATTTTTCCTTTTCCACTTGGAAGGCTTTTAGGACACCCTGCCCCAGCTTCTGAAATAAGGAAGAGGATCTTGAGAAGGATATTGACAGAGGCTGTGGAGGTGGAGGGTGTCTGAGGGGAGGGAGGTAGAGGGGAGGGCAGGAAAAAAGAGTAAAGGAAGTGTTAAGAGAGAGTTTAGAAATAAATTATGAAAATGTTTGTGGGTATAGTACATAAGGATTTAGACAAGATATTAAGTATGTCACGATAAAGGCAGTTGAGGAGGAGGGTATAAAGAATTAGGGTAAAGTGCAGAAAGAAAACTAAGCCTAAACACCTGGGCATGTTTTACTCTTGACCACGACTTTAACACAGTAGGACATGTTCACCTTGAGAACTGCTGCAGTGTTCTGGTCTGATACTCATTTGTAAAGAAGTCATCGTATATAAAAGGCATGTGTTACACATTCTGGAGGATTGAATCTTTCATCAGTTTCACTATCACTTTCTCATGGACAATGGTATGTTGAATCATGTCCAGTGAACAACCTGAATAAGAAATATGTACAAGAAAATAGCAAGGCTAAGCTAGCAAGCCTGTTGCACAGCTGTGGTTAAGTTTGCCTTCTGAAAGTGGACAAAGGCATTTGTCCATGCATATGACTAATTTTTATAGTTTTATGCTAGAAGAAATATTCAATTATCGATGATTTGGGTACAGAAGAGTGACCAGAAATGTATTAATCCTTGGACAGTGCAAAGAACTTGAAAGAAAAGAGATTTAGGACAAGAATACAGCAATTTTCTGTTTCTTTTAAACATTTATTTTACTTTTACATGTGTGACTGTGAGCATGCATCTCTGCATGTATGTTGTGCGCGTGTGTGTGTGTGTGTGTGTGTGTGTATTACAATGGGAGGCAGAAGAGGATGTCAGATCCCCTGGAGCTGAAGTTATAGGAGATGGTAAGCTGCACAATGTGGCTATTCCAGCCAGTCTTAGTTCTCTACAAGAGCATCTGCTTTTCACTGAAGAGCCACTTCTGCAGCCTATTCTTAATCATTTTATTTTAGTAGCCCTAACTATGGAATCTTAGGAAGAGCCCAGAATTGTTACTGTTTAAAGGAAATGCAGGGACAAAAAATGGAGCAGAGACTGGAGGGAAGGCTATCAAGAGATCACCCCACCTAGGGATCCATCCCATCTGCATACAAAAAACCTATAAACTACTGCTGCTGCCAAGAAGTGCTTGAGCACAGGAGCCTGGCATAGCTGTCCCCTGATAGGCTCTGCCAGATCCTGACCAATACAGATGCAGATGCTCACAGCCAAACATGGGTCTGAGTGTGGGGACCCCAATGGAAGAGTTAAGGGAAGGAATGAAGGAGCTAAAGGGTTAAGCAACCCCACAGGAAGAACAACCATATCAACCAACCAGATACCCTAGAGCTCCCAGGTACTAAACCACCAATCAAAGAGTACACATGGGTGGGTTCATGGCTACCACTACATATGTAACAAAGGACTGCATTATCTGGCATCATTGTGAGGGGGAGGCCCAGGACAGGACAGGGAGATGCTAGAGCCATGAGGTAGGAGTGGGTAGGTGGACCAGGGAGAACCCTCTTATATGCAAAGGGGAGAGGGGATGATATGGGGAGTTGTAGAGGGTAGACTGGGAAGGGGACAACATTTGAAATGCAAATAAATAAAATAACCAATAAAGAAAGAGAGAAAGAAAGAGAGAGAGAGAGAGAGAGAGAGAGAGAGAGAGAGAGAGAGAGAGAGGAAGGAAGGAAGGAAGGAAGGAAGGAAGAGGATTTCATAATATTCTAGAAGAAATACTCTTTTCCTAATAGTCTTAAAGTAGGTGACAAAATTCGTAGGAAGGAATGTACTTAACACTTGAATTACATATTGTGAATTTCTATGTTGAGCATATATTAATATGTATTCTTAGTATATGTATATGCTAAGGCATGGCAAGATGGCTTCATAGGTAAGCTGCCTACTCTCAAGCTTGGTGACCTGAATTCAATTCCTGGGATCCACATGGTGGAAGGAGGGAACTAACTTCTATAAGTTGCTTTGTGACACACACACACACACACACACACACACACACACACAATATCAAAATAAATAGAGTGTATTTTTTAAAAGATAAATCTAATCATTATTTTCATAGAAATTATTTTAAATATGACTGATTTTTTCCTTTGTTGACTATTTATTGAAAGTAGAATCCTTTCTCATACAGTACATCCCAACCCCAGTCTTCCCTCTCATTATTCCTCCCAGCTGTCCGCAACCTCCCTTCTCTCCACCATCCACACCCCCTCTGTTTCCTCTTCTGCAAAGAACAGGCCTCCAAGAAACATCAGCCAGTCAAGAAGAAACACGATACTCTAAGATAAGGTGAAAGCCCTTAACTCAAGGCTCAGCAAGGCAACCCAATGACTGAATCTTAGGGTCATTTTGATTAAGTGTCTTGTACAATGTGCTTGCTGGTTGTGAGTACATTAACCCTTGCTGTTTCTCACCACTTGCAAACTTCTAATTTCTTTTGATTTTGGAACTATGATTTGTTTTATACATAATTAAACACCTTTTGTATTATTTCACAGTCTGCTTCATCTCCAATATCGAGCAAATGGCTTATATACTTTTTAGAGAGCCAACATTTTAAGACACTCTAGGGAACAGAATTGTTCAATATTGCACTTATCTAGTAGATGAGAGTGTTGTCTAATGAAGGTGAAGGAAAGACAATGATCTTGAAGATCATGGAGAAGAGCCAGTTTATAGTGCCTGCAGTGTGTGCTCATCAAAGAGATTTGGGTAGGGGCAATCCTCTTTAGTTATCTGGTACATGACGATTTCATATTATTTTTTAAACATACATTCTATTTATTGTGCATGTGTGCATATGTATATATGTGTGCAGCTGCTGTGGCTAGTATGAGAGAGTCACAGGACAACAACTTGATGGACTTTGTTCTCTCCTCTTACCATGTGGTTTTTGGGGATCCAAGTCAGATGGCTGGGCTGGGTGACAGCAGCTTTTACTCACTGCATCATTTCTCAAATGTCTAACACCCACATGTCCTAGACAATAAACCAGACTGTTAAGGATCAAAGTGAACTTACCTAAAGGGAACACATCTAGTCATGTTTGCCACAGCAAGGCAACATCTTATTGAGCTCGCCGAGCCCTTTGCTTGCAGTCTGAGGTACTAGGAAAGTGCAACAATAACAACAGTAGAGCAGCGTCTGCTGAACAAGGATGCTGCTTGATGCCCACTCTCCCAATTCTTAAGGAAAAGTAATGACTCTCACAGTGAGAGCAAGGGGACAGATTAGAACCAGAATAGACACAAGAGCCTCATCATAATGGGCAGCTAACCTAGTACACACCAGATCTCCCAGCAATGGGTGTTATATAATCAAGGTACTGAAGTAATCTTCAGGATAGATAGATAGATAGATAGATAGATAGATAGATAGATAGATAGATACCTAAGAGTTAAAGACCACATCTCCAAATAGTATAGTTGACTGGGGTGTGAGTGCCATGCCAAAACTCAAGGTTTCTGGTTCTTCAGAGCAACCCACATATAATCAGCATTTTCTCTCCATCGACAGTAGCTGCCTACCAATGTGTATCTTGGGAAATGATCCTCTGAGTAATGGGTTCATCTGCACTGTAATGCTTTCCTATGACTGTACCATGTCCTTTTTTTAATGAAAAGAGGTTCTTTAATTAATTAAGCTATGTAATTATCCCTCAATGAAATCCATTATGAGTTCCACTGAGTTATTTTTGTTACAGCCAAAACCAAGGGGTTAATTGCTTATTTAAACAACTTTCACTGTAGAAGAGATGAAGGTAAAACTAAATCACCCACTAGATGAATTGCTTACACACAGACACATTCTAAATGCAGAGTAAACGAAGCTCATTACAAGTATACTTTAATGTTAAAAATATCACCGAGCTACTCATAATTGCTATTCATAACTACAATACCTTTGAAGACTTGTCAGAATTTATTGTGATGTGATTCTTTTTTACATATAGATTGTAAATTAATAGCTACAGGGTCAGCTCTGAGTTTCATAAACATTTGTAGAGCTGGAATACTTCCCGACCGTAGCCAGAAGCATGCAGTGGCTAGCATTAAGAACAAAGAAGTCCATTCTGAAATGCTCCACAGAGTCAGAGGCCACCTGAAAACCGATGCACTGTATGAATAGAACCTCCCCCAACAAATGGCATGATGTAAACTGCAAGTTTCCCATGGTGAGCTTTCCACTTGGAAGACTTTGCAAGCTTTAAAGGAAATGGGTTCACAGGATGTGGAGTAAACCTGTGGATAGCTCCAGGTGGTGCCTTTTCCAGTAGTCAGTGTCAGGAAATCTTTTGAGACCCGAGCTGCTATATCTACATGTTTGTCTTTCTTCCAGTAAATTGGTTCAGTTGTCTTACGTTTTGAGCATACATAACACAGTGTGTGTTGTTTAAGAAAAAGGAAGCAAGCTCACATGCCTGCTCTTTTCTCACTCCGTGTAACTGCCATCCCTGTGATACTTCAAAGTGCTTCCAGAGACGTTCCAGACAGCCGTGTTCTTAATGCTCACATGGTGATGTATTTCCTTTAGCAAAGTGCTAGTTGCTGCAGCATTGCATTAATTAAACTATGATATCTTTAAGTAACCATAATGTAACAATGAACCACAGAAAAAGGCAAAACACGTCTAACTTTTGGGTTAGAAAATAAAGCTGGGCATGGTGACGCACACCTTTAATCCCAGCACTCAGGGAGCAGAAGCAGGCAGATTTCTGAGTTTGAGGCCAGCCTGGTCTACAAAGTGAGTTCCAGGACAGCCAGAGCTATACAGAGAAACCCTGTCTTGAAGAACCTAAATAAATAAGTAAATAAATAAATAAAAAATAAAAATCAACCACATTTCTAAGTTGCTGCTCCTCTATGTACCCACAGTGTAATTTTACATTGATTTTGTTATTGTTGTTGTTGTGCATGGCTAGATTTATATACTTCTATCTATATCAATAGCCAATTATATGAAAATCATACACTCTATTAAGTATTGACATGTATTTTAAAATTGGAAAAGTTTTATGCTTTTCTTGTTTTAGTAATTGAAACTTTACAATAACGAAGACATTTATATGTTGGAGCATTTGGATATTCAGAGCATGGAATGCTTTGATGGCTGCATCCAATAGATGCAAGCATTGACCATTTGCTCCTATTGCACCCTGGGAAGATTTCACAGTGGTTTTCATTATGTTTGGATGGCCCATGGTCACACTCTTGTTTTCTACTCCACTTGTGTCGTGAAGGCTCTTGTCTGTATATTCTAATGAGTATAATAAGTATTGTATCTTTTTTTCTGCTGTTTTGAATGTTTTAATTGATTTTAATTATGTGTACAGATATCACCTGTGTATGTTTATATAGCACTGACTGGCTGCTGGTGTTTATGGAAGTCAAAGGTATCAGATCTTTTGAACTTGCAGGTGGTTAGAAGCAGTGGGTGCTGGAAAACAAGCGTAAGCCCTCTGAAAAAGCAGTTTGTGCTCCTAACCACTGAGCCATTTATCCAGCCCCATCATTTTAACATTTAATCAAACTAATTGTTTTGTATAACCGAGATAAAAATAAATCTGTGTGCTGATATAAGGTAAAGGTGGGCCAAAGTTCTTGCTTATTTTTTATGTATTTTTTAGGATAATATTATAGTGGGAGGAGGAAAGTCATTCTGGGAGGTCAATCCGCCCAACTATAGCACAAATAGAATGAGCTATAAATGTCATTTCTTGAATATACTCCATGTTAAGAAAAGGTCAAATAATTTATTCCAATCCTATCATGCTTACTACACATGCACACATAATTGTGACAATCAGCTTTTGAAACAATATAACATGCCTTACTTAATGACAAACTTCAGTTTCTGTGTATGCTTGTGTGTCTGTGTGAGGGTGTGCCATGCATGTGCGGATGCCCACGGTGGACAGAAGAGAGCCTGAGATTCTCTGGAGCTGGAATTCCTGGTGATTGAGATCCACTCATCAAGGCTGCTGGGAACCAAATGCAACTCCTGCCAGAGCAGTGTGCACTCTTCACTACCGAGGAGACTCTCCTGCCACTATAGTTTGTATCGTTGCAAACAAAGTTTTAGGAGAAAACAGTGGCACTGTCACTTAGAAAACGTCACTGTTGACATTTTTGTCTCCATCTGCAATTTTTAAACAAGGTACATCTGTTTTACTTGGGGTCTGCTAATAGAACATTCTTTCATTCTGAAGGAATTTTCTTCTAGTGCACAGCCTCCCAAATCTTATTCTATATAATTCGATAGGTGGTTGTTCTATAAAGATTCTATAGAATATATATATGTTCTAAAGAATATGTGTTTATATATAACACATGCAAATATGTACTTATGCATACAAATGTATACACATACTCATGCATATGTTTGTGAAACATATAACTTTAAGAAAAGTTCCTGGTTCTTGGGGATTAAAAGCATTTACTACTCTTGCAAAGAACCTACCTGTGTTCAATAATGAGCACCCAAGTGACAACTAACAACCATCTGTAACTCCAGTTCTAAGGTGTCTATTATCACCTTCTGGTCTCCATGGGCACTGCATGCATGAGGTACCACATACACACAGGCAGGTAAAATACTCATACACATAAGTTGGTCTCCAGGGAAACAGAGGAGAAATGGATCTCAGGGATGTGGGAGGTTGGGGGAGCTGGGAGGAATGGAGGGAGGAAAACTGCTATTGGGATGCATTGTATGACAGAAGAATCTATTTTCAATTAAAAATTTAAAAAGTGAATAAACCCTTAAAAAAAATCCCAAGGATTTTCTAAGGAATGGAATTTTCTAGGGACATAAAAGCAAAAGGACCTGCCTTGTGCCAGTTTGAGAAAGCACAGCAGTCATTCCCAGGTACTGGCAAAATGGCATTGAGCATCAAGTCATGTTTCATCCAATGGTTTTATGACTTCAACACACAGTAGTGTCGAAGTAATATATTCAAAGCGTGTTAAACATTGATAAATTAATGAATTTCTGTTGGGGCTCTGTTTATCTATTTATAGTCTTTTTAAATTTTCCTTTGTGAATTACATTAATTGTATACAACTTCAGACATCAATTTTACAGTTGTGAATGGCCCATGCATAGTCTGCCAACTATTTAAAGAATAAGAACATGATTGTGCATTTTGATAGCTTGCCTGGTAAATATAACATTTGCATACACATATTAAGCCCATCCCTTTCAATTTTGTTGCATTTAGTTTACAGGTCTACATAAAGTATGAAGCACTCATTAATAGACTTCTTTCTTTGTTCCTTAGAGGACCTGAGGCTCACGAGCATGTAAGGGAAGTTACAGAGAGGTTGTGTGTAGATAGATGCTGTCTCCAGACATTAACCCTGTCTCCTCCTCAATGGGTCCACATCACAACATTCAGTGAATGGATACAGGCCCAAAGCCCATCATATGTGCTAAAGTGTGTTGTTAGCAGTCTACATTCTTGGTGTCTGGAAAAGCATGTATCATGATATATCCACCACTTTAATATCACATAAAACAGCTCTAAGTCCTAATATCGTATACTCATACTTTCCTCTAAATCATCTGTAGCAACCATTCAGCTTTTTTTACTACTATTTTGCCCTCCCTCGAATATTATATAACTGGGCCACACAGTATGCATCTCTTTAGGTGGAATTATTTTCCGTTAACAGTATGCATTTAGATTTCATGCACATCGTTTTCTTTTTCTTGCCTATTGCTCTATGATACTCCTTTGTTTGTAGGTAGCGCAGTTGACTTATCAGTTACCTACAGATGGACATTTCAGGCATTTTCACACTTGAAAAATATTAATAAACTCACCACAAACATCATGCATAGGTGGTGTAGAAATGTGTTTCTGACTTGCTGGACAGGAATTAAGGGGTTTTTGCTTTGGTCCTTTAATGTAGAAAGTTAGAAAGCCTTACTGGCTGATATTAAAAGCACCTGGCTTACTTGAGGTAAATGCCATTTAGTTATGCTGTATAATTATTTTAGATTTGGGATCTATTTTGCTAGTTGCTGAGGGTGTTTTGAATAGAGACTCGGGTATAAGTATAGTTTTCTTGTAAATTTTTCTTTTTCTGAAATTGTTCTAGGGCTGGCCTAGTAAAGGAAGCTGAGAAGGTTGCTTTCCATTTCTTTCTTCTAGAAGAGACTGTGGTAAATTGATGTAATTTCTCCTTTAGATTCTTATGAGAATTCACTGCTAAGGCATGTGGGTACAATGCTTTCTGTTTGGTCCAGCTCTTGCGCATTCATTTCATCTACTTACGAGGTGCAGATCTATTTATGTTGCGGGTTTTTGTTTTTTGTTTTGTTTTTTTCTTGTGTGAGTTTGACAAGAAGATGCTCGGCTCAATCTAGGTTATAAGATCATGAGCCCAGATGTGGTTGCAGCTGTCGTTTATGAACACCTAGTTTCTAATCTTCCTCATTTTCGTTTCTCCTGATTGATTGCTGTCTTGTGTTCTCTGTCTTGCTAGAGGCTTTTCCACTTTGTGGAACTTGAGAAATAACTGGCTTCGGGTTTAGTTTATTTCATCTCTTTGTTTCTTCGCTTCTGCCTACCTGGGCTCGGATTTACTTGTTCTTTCCTAGTTTCCTCAGGGGAAGAATAGATTATTGATTTAGTCCTTTTTGTCTTTTCTAAAATACATATTCAATGCTTGGAACTTTTGCCTAAGCATTATGTTTGTTGCATCCCACACAACTTAACGTATTGTGCTTACATGTTCATATATTTTTAAATAATTTGAAGCTTCTTCTGAGATTTCCCCTATGGCCCATATGCTATTTGGAAGTGTGCTTTTAAGGACACCTTCTATTGTTGATTTACTGTTAAATTAGAGTCACCAAGATGACTGTAAACGCCATTTTAATGGGTTTTACTTAACGTATTTTGCTGTTCTTTTTTTAGGTGCACAGACATTAGAGAATGTTGTACAGTATTTGAAATCTTGACTTTATCACTGCATAATGTTCTTTGTTCCTTGTAACTTTCCACACTCTGGAATCTGTTCTATCTGGAGCTAATATAGTTAGGTTTTTTGTTTGTTTGTTGTTTGTTTGTTTTGTTTTGTTTTGTTGTTGTTCGATTAGTGTTAGCCTTACATAACTATTTTTGCCTTTGTTTTTAGTTCATAGGTGCTTTCATATAAAAAGGGGTTTCTTGTTCTCAACCATTTTGTTGGGTCTTCCTTTTGGCTTACACTGGGACATTCTATCCTGTAGTTGGTAGATGAGAGCAATGGCATTTAAAATATTATTAATATAAGTTGTTTTATATTGACCATATTTGAGGTTTACACTTTTGTTTCTTTTATCCTTTGTTCTTAAAATGAAAAAAATATCAAATATCCCATTTCCTATACTGCTATGCTTTTTGAGTATTGTCAGAAAGCAATAGTCATGAGGGTTTATTTTTCTATAATAATTTTAGATGCCATGGGAAAATTTGGGCTTAATAGTTTTTTTTTAACTTTCCAAAGCCAATATTTGTTTTTAGAAAACATAAATGTATACTCATCATCATAATTTAAAAATAATTAGAGATATGGGAATTGAAGGTAAGAGTAATTATCTGGAATGAAAATCAATTTTCTTTCCAGATATTTCAATCAGTAAAATAGTCTGGAATCCTTTGGGAAAAAAATAGTTACTTTATAAGTTTCATATTTTAAGAGCTATCTTAAGGGTCAGGAGTAAAATATAATCATGTCCTTTGAATATGAGGCATGATAAGATTATTTCTAAGCACAGTGAAATTTATGGTAATTTAATTCCAGAATTTTTATTCCCATTAAAATTTATCAGAAACCTTCATCTCCTATAAGTCATTAATTTTCAGAATGAGTGTGGTTCATTTTGTTTCATTCCTGCTAAGGACTTGGCATTAGGGTTTATTTTTCTTAAAGTTAAAAGCCAGTTTTATTTATAGTATGCCTTGTATGTTCATTTAGCTTGTGATGTGAATATTGCTTTTAGAGGAACTAGAGAATTAGTCACCTCCCTACTTTCTAGTCAGCCATTACTCTGTTCTAAAAGGGTGACTGCATTAATATGGAGCTGCATTTAAAGACCATTTTTTTTAGTACCTGAAGGGATAGATTCTTGAAATGATTGTTTGCCTTTCTCAAAAGGATTTTTCCCATAATATTTTCCCCAAAAGATCACACTTCCATAAGCAACATGCATTCATAACTGGCTATCTCCCAAGTTTTATTTTCAAACTAACTTTCTCAAAGCATGAAGTTTGTATGTTCTCATGTCAGCAATTATGAATTAATATTCAAGTGTCTGCCACATGACATTAACCATACTGGGACAATGACTGTTTTAAAGATCATTACTATTCATTTATCTTTCTTATATTTTAGAAATGTAAGTTACATTTTCAGTGGTCTCATTTTTTGAATCTTGAGAATTCAGAAGCGGGATCAAAATACAACATTATAATGAGAGTTTTGATTAGTGGATTATCTTTAATGACAACAAGTATTTTTCTCTTATTGGAGGAAGAAAAAAGATAGGAATTAAAAAGACCATTTACTGATGTTTAATAATTTGATATGAACGGACTTTGAAAAAAATATCTGAATCAAATATGTGTTCTAGAACAGCCCTCAGTAGCTGCAGCTGCTGCTGGAGAGAATGATGCTCGGGGCTTCCTCATGCTGCTATGCTTTGCTGCGGAAATCCACAGAAAATCAAACAGCATGCCAGTCTATTCTTATTCTTCCCTTTCCTCAATGTCTCTCCTAATACAACTGATGTCATTGGCCAGAAAGACTCTCAGTATTTGTTTGCCCAAAGCCTGTGTTTTAAGTCTTCCTCTCTCCTGGTCTAATAAAGCAAGGAAGCCAGACGCTCGTCCCTCAAGGAGCTCACAGGCTATCAAAGGAGAGAGATTCACGTACAAAGGACCAGATATCACAAAAGGTGCACTATGTTGTTTGCAAGAACACTGGGGAGGAAGCTAATAATTCTGAAAAGGGTAGGGGGGGACTCTCCAGAGGAAGTGTGGTTAAAGTTTTTCTTTGACCATTGAATATATTCCAGGAGAGAAATGCCAGAGGGAGATGGACAGAAATCAAAGAGGCAACTTCATGAAACCTTTGAACTAACAAAATCCAAACAGGAGAAACACCTTAATAAAGGTTGTTAGAAGTGAAGACTATAGTACTGGCAGAAAGGAAGCTATAGTTTACGATATTAAGATAAAGTGGCTCACTCTCTTCTCTCCTAACAATATTATTTTCTAAAGAAAATAAAATCATTAAAGAATATAAAAATGTTTGCCATTTCACAACTTTGTGACTATTTGCTGTAAATAAGACATAGAGCTAATTTCTTTGCATATGACAGCTCAATAAATTCTGTCAGTGTTTGTGGTTTGATATTCCCCCATTTTCACGTTATAACTGAAAATAAAAAACCTAAGAATATTGAAGGTGACATTAATTCCTGACTTATCTTGACAGGTAGAAGGTATTTTTAAAAATTTATGTTGTTTATCCACTCTGTCACGTGAAATCCATTGTTCAAGAAATACGGTGTGAAGAACATCAAGAAACTCAGAGGCTCTTGATCTCTTCTAAGTTGATGTTACCAGGATGCAGGCTTAGTACAGAGACAGTATATAGACTTTCACTCACTTAGTATTTCTTCAGTTAACAGTGGTCTCTAAATATTCCTCTTCTCTCAGAGGTCACGATAGCTTTACCCATGCCAGCATTCTATTTCCTAAAGTATGAGCATAGAACTTCATAGCTGTTTTGTTGGAGCCATTGAATGAGCTGATGTTTGATTTCCAAACACAATTATGCACACAATTATGAAATTCTTGTGTATAAATACACAGGGACTCACATTCATGGTCTGTACACTTAGAGACAATGACTTACTATTGACTTAAGTTTTATGCTGATTTAAATTATTCTGTTGCTAGTGTTTGGTCTCATACTTATATAAAACCACAACTTCTTCAATATTAATAACTGTAGATATTACAGATCAGGACATATAAAAAAGGAATGAACATAGGAGAAATATTAATTTCACTAGAATAACATTTCTAGATAATCAAAGTAAAATTTTGTAATGGTGGTTTCAGGCCTCTGTATCTCTATTTGCATTTCCATAGCCATAGGGGTAATGGAAGATAAAAGTATTATGATAGTTAGAATAAAGTCAGTATATAATAGAAGTCTTGGAAGGAACTAGCCAAATGCCAAATTTGAGACATTAACCAGAGCTAGTCTGTGATAGATAATATTAGTTCTCTCTTATAGCTGTTACTCACAAGTGCAACAGAAGACTACTAGTGACTGGCATTTCAGTTTATAGATCAGACAGTGTTTCCTCCTTAGGGCCATGCACAGTCCATTCTTAATTCACCAACTGCACTTCTAGTTCAACACATCAACAATATCCCTAGTGGGGAATTGTCCTTGAAAAGCGCTTATTCTTACTAATTACCAATGAGAAAGATGAATATTGAGATAGGTAATGTATTTCAATTCTTGACTTTGGTTTTCAATCATAGATTGGATCACAAATCATCATACATGCTGCTTTCAGTTTGGAGTTTAAATTGAGATTAAAGGTGGAAAAAAGAAAGATAAAAATTCATAGTATTGGAGAATTCTAGTGTTCAGAGGCAAGTTTCTGCAAGCCTTACATAGCACACAGAGAAAACAATATTTTGTATTGAATGTGTGAAGCAAACAGAGAGAAGTCTACTGAACATCATTGTATCTGCAATCCCCACTATGCACAGGATGAATATTAATTTGTAAACAAAAATAAATGACACAAATTGATTTTAAAATCGAACACTGGAGAGATGATTTTTAATATGGCAAAGTTAATATATTCAATAATGGAATGATTACTTCCTAATTTGATTTTTCAGCTGAAAATAAATTGCAAAGAATTTGTACTTTATTATAAATAAAATGGTGTATCCATTCACATAATTTTTTTCTTAATATTGAGAAAAAATTCCTGGGCTTTAGTTATAGAGTCATCTTCTATACCTTATGTGCCTTCAAATTATTACTTCTTCACGACTAGTGAAAACAAACATGGGATGCTACAACATTCTTTTGTTCTGACCTAGTGGAACGTGGTGCTTTAGAATGTTCCCTTCAGGCTCATATATGTGAATACTTGCTTCCTAGTGGGTGTATCTTTTGGGGAAGGATTAAAAGATATGTCTTTGTTGGATGACCAGTCACTGGAGGAAGGCTTCGGGGTTGCAAAAGCCAACAGCATTCCCAATTAGACCTTTGTCTGTTTCGTGCTTGTGAATCTGATACAAGCTATCAGCTATTGCATCATTATCATGCCAGCCTGCCTGCTGCTATGTGTCCTGCCATGGACCTCATGCAATCCAACCCTCTGGAACTATAAGACCCCAATAAATTCTTTCTTCTGTAAGTTGCTTTGGTGATGGATTCAGTGGTGGTTCATAAGGAGTGGCACTATTAGGAGATGTGACTTCATTGGAGTGGGTGTGGTCTTGTTGGAAAAAACATGTCACTGGGGGTGGGCTTTGTTGTTTCATATGCTTAAGCCAGGCCCAGTGTCTCCTTCTGCTGCATGCTGATCCATGACTTCTCAGCTCCTTCTTCATGCATGTCTGCCTGCATGTCTCCATGATTCGTGCTTCATGCCTCTGAACTGTAAGAAAGTCTTGATTAAATGTCTTCCTTTATAAGAATTGCCAGGCATAGTCATACTTTTTTGTAACCTACTTTTAATAGGGGTTCAAACTCTCCTCTAGCCCACCAACCACCAGAGGTAGTGAGAGAGAAAAGTTATGGGGATATGAAGGAAGTGAACCTGTTCAGCAACAGTTCTTTGGGAGTGAGCTTGATTTTCTTTCTCAGCAGTTTAGTCCTGTAGCAAACTCCGAATATGACTCAGCAGCTGCAGACCAGTCATCTAGGCAGTTAGATGTAACCTCCCCCAAGCCTGAAGCTGGATGAGCCAGACCTTGACTTTGCTGCCACTAAGGAGATTACCTAGAGTGGAGCCTGCCTTCCTAGATCACTCTATTATTGTTCAGCCACTGTGGCTGTTCCTTTTCAAGATACTGCTACCTGCTGGGAAACTGCAGAGCTATTCCTGAGACTACACTGTATCCTGCACATAGTCACCTGCAGCTGGACTCCAAGGACGAATTTGCGGGAATGCGCTTACCCCCTCCTTTATAAGTGCATTCGCCATTAAACATTTGAGCCTTGATCAGAACCTTGTCTTGGCTCCATTTCTCTCTCGTCCTCCTAGTTTCCCTCTCTTTTCAGCCCCGGTTTGCCTCTCAGGTGAAATCCAGTTCATGTTAGCCTCGGCCCAGTTTCCAACAGTTAGACACCAGGCACAAATCAGCAGCTATAGTTCAATTCTGAAGAAACCACCAGGCTCTCCAACAGGCCTGAGGAGAGTCCTTGGAAGTGGCAAGCTGCAGAAGCCTCACGAGCAGTTCTTAGGTGACTTTCTCTCAATAGTGGTGTTACCACAAGTTGAGCTCAGCAACGCAATGAAAGGCAAGCCAATACATGTGGGTTGTTAGCAAAGAATAATGAGGTGGCACAAACCAAACTAATGCTCAGTGCTTGTCTCCCACTGTTTGTGGGATCATATTTATACCCCTTCATCACAGGTCCTTTCACATGTTTGCTATATTGAAACATCCTTTTCCCTGAGTCTGCTTCAGCAAAACATCCTTTCACTTGTGTCTGCTTTAGGAAAACATTCTTACATGTGCCCGCTTTAGCAAGACATCCTTTCAACTGTGCACCTCAGCAAAACATCATTTGACATAACTAAATTTCAAAGAAACTAGAAGTTTCCACTTCAGCCATGTTTATGGTGTCCCTTCACAGCAGTAGAACTTTGACTAAGACAGAAATTACCACCAGGGACTGGAATACTGCTGTGATAGGCCTTGCCATGTTTTTGTTTGTAGGAATGTGGAATTTGGAACTTTGCATTAGGAAAGCAGTTGGACACTTCAACTAGTGGGCCACACTAGTAGAAGCATAAAAGGCAGTGGTGCTGAGGGTGAACTGAACTGTGTGGGCCTGGCTCAAGAGAATAGTGTAGGTGGGTGCCATCAAACACATGGACGTCAGAGGACACCTAGCAAACACCAGTTCTTTCCTCCCACCAGGAGGATTCCTGGGAGGAAGGTCAAAGTGTCAATCTTGGCAGCAAGCACCTTTACTTTCTGAGCCACCTTACCAGTCTCACATAGATAGTTAAAATGGGAAAAAGAAATTCTCTAAGACATTTAGTACCATCACAAAAAATGCAGTTGAGGTCAGCAGCCAATCAGCCATGGCTATAGCAATTGTACTGTCCATCTGTGTTTTGCAAGATAATTGTATACAGAGAAACTAGAAGCAGGCAAAATACTTGAATAACATTGCTCCTCTAATTTCTATTTACCTAGCATTCCATTAAAATAACATTCTAAGAAATCATTTGATCTCACGCTCTGGGGCTTAGGAGATAAGCTTCAAAGGCATGCTGAGTTCTTATCACCCTCAGGAGCTAAGGAGGTCATTATCCTTAGCTCTGCCTCCTACATATTGAATAGAGCAAGTCCTATATTGAACATAACATTGGCTGCTGGGCAAGAACACCTCTAAGGTTTGCCATAAACAGATGGTTGTATCCCAAATGGGGCACCTCCATGAAGTGTAAACTTTGTTGTTGAAAGTTAGTTATGTCAAATGATGTTTGGCTGGGGACACACGCTTTTCAGTACTCCCAAAAGCAACTGGTCATTCAACTGCAGCACTATTGCCCTTGATGTAAAGAAATAACAATAATTGAGCAATTCTATCCCCTGATTCAATTTGCACCTACATGTTGGAAATGAGGTCAAGGATAACAATTGTGCTGGCGGTGTAAGGGTGGAGTAAGGGTAGTGTTAGCGAGTCTTAGGGAGGAAGAGGATATTGTGAGAGATAGATTGATATAAACACAGTACTGCAAGCAACCGCACAAGGGAAGGTGAAGAAGGAGCTCTGAGAGGGAGGTTGAAGTAACAAAAGTGAATCAAGGAAAAAAGTCGAATGCAAAATTCAGTGAAATTCAATAGAGAACATGTCCTATAAAAAGACCTGGGCACGGAGTTCTGTTGGATTCTGTCACCCATGTCAATGATGCAGGGCAGTAGAGTATTTAAGAACTGCATCTATCAGATAGGAGCTAATGGATAGATTTGCCCTGTTTCAATTTCAATGGTTGGCAAATTCTGAAGTCAGATTGCTATTTTTCTGAGGTGAATTAGAGGTTAGGAAGTGGCAAGGAGCCAGCTCTGTCTCCTCAGATTGATTTATGCTATTATTGAAGCCATAGAGAGGATAGGCCGAGAAATAGAATATCTTCCTACAACAGTTGCCACACAACAATCATGTTGAGTAGGTTTAATTTGATTTGATTTTTTTTTTTTTACTTTTGAAAAATGCTAACTCATAAGCCTTACGCAGATACTGATGTTTTGAAATAACTCTCAAAGCAGCTCTACTGTCGTGCTAGAACTGAAGACCACTGAGGTTAATCAGACAAGCATATGGCCTTTTTAAAACAGCTTTAGTTTAAATGTCAGATGCACCTTCTGCTGGCTGTGTGGTCTCTTTTGAAGCTAAATTTCCTTATCAGACAAGGGGAGTTAATAATATCACCAATTTTAAAAGCACTAAGTGTTTTAAGGCATCTGAGACACTGAGCATACCACTCCCATCCCAATCCCCACCCACACTTTTCCTACCCCCACCCCCACCCTCACCCCCACCTCCACCCATGGTAACAACATTTTCATCAAGAGGTAAGCATAGTAAAGATCTGTGGTACTTTCCATCACTCATGGTCCATGTCACCTCTTGGACATCTCTGTTCATATGCTACTACTTTTGCTGTCATGCTCGGAAAACTGGCTCTTGCACCTATGTCAACTCTTTTAAAAGCATTTTGTCCTACTCAGAGCTACTGGAGTTTTATATATGCTTCTTGGACCATTGATTTTTATACCCAAGAAAGTCACTATTTTCCATTAAACTCCTTTAAAGCCACTTCTAATTTTTAACCCTGCACTGAAATAATTTGTGGCAATGCCTTGTGCTACCACAAGACTGCAAATGTTATGCCCCTTGCCAACAGGCACTTAGAAATGCCAGTTTGCTGACAATATTGGCACCTACCTTCATTTCTTGTAGAGTTTCCAGATCTTTGCCTTTATGCAGGCATCCTTGTCTAAGAAAAACTGAACTCTAGAAAAACAGAAAAACTGGTAAGAAAGGTTTCAATTCAAGGCTATTGCAATATCAAGAATAGCCTTGGTTTGAAGTAAAGTTTGCTAAAAGCAAAAGACAAAGGAAGTTTAGGACTGAAGCAAGCTGGAGGGGAACTTCTAGAGGATACAAGTGAACAGGCTGACCAATGAGATGTGGTGAGCACAGGAGCTATTTACTTTTTAATTTGAAAAAGTCCTTTGATGATTAAGCTGTCTGGGTTAGTTATCAGTGCCTCTAAGTATGTTAGGATTCTTTGTCTCTACAAGATTTCCTTGTTTGGTGATTACTTTTCAAAGGATCCTTTCCAAGTCATTTGGAAAGACCTTAGAGACTAAAGGACAGTGAGAACCTATCTACAGCCCTTTTCAAAGGTGAAAGGGGAGAATTTACAAATGAAAGTTTCCTTGAGAAGAAGCCATCAAAAATAGAGAAGGGGGAACTTGGCTTCAAATGCTTCCAATTTGAGAAGCATTTGAGGGTCATCTTAATTAACATCATAGTTTGATCTTTCTCTATGGGCCATTTCCTCTATATTTGATCTCTCTGTTTTTATTTTTATTTATTTATTTTTTTTTGAGGAGTCAAATACGAGGTAACTAAAAAACCTGCAGTTGTATTTTGATAACTATGTCTCCTCATGGTCAGAATGTCCTTTGTGGCTATATTTTCTCAAATAAGCTAATATTATTAGAAACTAAGGCATATTCCCCAGCATAGGTACTACTAGCAAGGTGTTTGCATCCTCAAAAGAACTGTTCTGAGTGAAGGTCTCACTACATAGCTCAGGCTATCCTGAAACTCACTCTGTAGACCAGAATAGTCTCTAAATCACAGAGATTCACCTACTCTCTCTTCAAAGTTTTGAGGTTAAAGGTGTGCATGACCACACTAGTTCTAATCACAACAGTTTTAAAAGATTTTTAATTAACATTCAATAATTGTACATGTTTGTTAGTTCAGTGAGATAAGGTATTTCAACACACACACACACACACACACACACACACACACACAAACCATAAGTGTGGATCATATCAATGTAATCACCATTACCTCATTATCATTCTTTATATTTGGTTACTTTAAGCTTATTTCTTTTAGGTCTTCATAAGCTATCGGTTCAAAAAGTCTTTGTAACTATTGTCATAATTATAACTCCAAATACAATTTAAAGACTTCAAAATTGCAGTTAATTTTTAAAATTTGTATCTTCAACCTATGATAGAATTTTATAAGTTAAAATTGTGATATAAAATTATTTAAGAAAAAAATAAAATATATCCCGTTCAATAAATAATGTCTATAGTTTTTCTGAAGAAAATTAGTTATGCATAATTCTTAGAAAAAATAAACTTTTCATTCATTCATTCATTCATTCATTCATGAACTACCAGGAAGCAGAAATACTTGATGTCCTTTGTCTGATTTTCTTGGCATACTGATTTTTTTTTTAAAAAAAATCAACTGAAACATTTTAAGGTACAAAATTTCTTTGCTAGTCTTCCCCATATAACTTCTGTTAAGATGTGAAATTTTGTGATTCTTGGATGATTTCTTAATTTGCATTCTATTTGGCTTCATAGAAAATAAAATTTTGGATGATGTCAAAGTTTTATATTTAAGTGGTATACGTAAAAGCCATGAAAGATACATGTTGTATGACTTCTCCTGGGGAGATATGAACAGACAGCTGTTTCTCCAGTGGCAGATTGAAGAATTGGATTCACTGCTGTGCAGCTTAGTGATCTACTGGGTGCTCCTGTGCAACCAGAGAAGGATGCATCAGGAGATGTTTACAGGAACATGGACAGCTCAAAGGGAGCATCATGAAAAGTCTACCCAACATGGATCGTGACTTGTGAACTCAGCACACCTGGAGCTCCCTGCTCAACCTGCAGACAACTGCATTTTATGAGTTCCTTGCTCTTCTCAGGGATTGTGCACTATTCATCAAGGAGGGATTGAACTCACAGATCATATAAACTTTCTGGTCTTCCTGAGTCTTATGACAGTTTGGAGTTTTCTGCAGCATGTAAGTTTTATTAGCTTCCTGACTAATGAACCTCTTGCCTCCTCTTTCTAGAAGGAAATGCTTCAATTCACAGGAAATAGCTACATCACCATATAAGTGATGATTAATAATAAAATACACATCCATCAGTCAGTTTCAGAGCTGGAACATAGCAAGTACTATTCCGTTTTCCTCAGAGTATTCTGCCACCTTTATTTTGAGAAGTAATCTTATCCTGACTTGTATGTCAATTACCCCTTTAAAAATGCACGTCAGTATCCCTAACAGTACACAAAATTGTGTTTGCTTAGGAAACTCATTTCTTTTAATGGAATCTAGACATTGGGAATGCTTAGCTAGCACTCAGATAATGACAGAGGGCCAGTGAGGTGGCTGATCTCATAGAGATATCTGCTGGCAATCCTGGTGACCTGAGTTTAAGACCCATATACTTGAAGGGGAGAAATATTTTCTACCTGTTGACCTCTGACCTCCACATACATGCTATGGCATGCACACATGTGTATATACACATACGAATAAGCAAATGCAATAAATTCCGAAATGACAATACATAACCACGAGAGTAAAAACTGAAGATTTATGTGGTTCATTTTGCCACGTAATTTTGCCCTAGCCACCTTCACACTTGGCAATCAGCTTCTGTTTGGATCAACTATTAGATTAAAAAATAACTTTAAGAATATATAAAGGACCACTTATCCTGTACTACTAATTTGACAAATTATTTATTTTTGCTTTTTGAAAACTTATACAACACTTATTGCTATGTATGCATTGCTGATACTAACAATTTTAAAAATAATTTTAGATCAAATGATTTTAACATTGATATGAATACAGATAAGAGCATTCTGCCTAAATTTGTGCAAGTGCATTCATATTTGAAGAATAATCATGCTGTTTATTAGTAATTAAGCTGATGCTGAATCACTGGCACCAGATTTCAGATATTTAGACCATAATTACTCAGACCTAGTTCTTCTGTACATTTTGCAGAGCCCTGTAGATTGTGGGTGGGATGTTTTCTCTCTGTGATGAGTTAGATTTATGCTTCAACTTATCAACTATGTTCTTTCCTGCATGTTGTCTCCTCTTTACAACTGTTATTCTCAAGGTCATTAGCGTTTGATATCTGCTCTCCTGTTATCTGTCAATAAAAAAGCTTTCATTCCTTCTTAAATCAAGGATATAAATTGAACTTAACGTCTGGGTGGGAGCTGTCCAGACTGAAGCTTTCTGAAATAACTATGGCCAGATCTAAAATAAGTTGTGTGATCAGAAGTGGAAGGATATAAAGTTCCAAGGAGAAAGTGACAGATACGGAGCTAGACAAGGAGGAAGACAGAGATTCAGTGCACTGAGTAGATAGGGAGGAAATCAATTTCAAAATAACAATAAATCAATACTACTTTTGAGAAATGGAGTACAACCATTTTGTTTGCTTATCGTCCTTGATTCTAAGTAACTGGATCAAGCACTAAAGCTTAGTTTGCTTACATTAATCCTGGACTATTTACCAACACTCGCTCTTGACTTGATCACAAGCTTCTATTTTGGAAGAGTTTCCACACATTTTCTTATGAAGTAAAAAAATTGGTGATATTGTATGTATTGTTTGTTTATATTTATATAGTTTGTATAATTTATTCTCTCATGACATCTTTTCAAGTAGTCTAAATCTCATATTACACACGTGCACATGTAATGTGTAGAGTTTTAGGTAAATATATAATTCAATGATTCTTTGAGAGGCTTTGTCAGATAACTATGGTGGTTTTGTCTCTCCTCTCTTCTTTTCCTTCCCTCTTGATCTCCCTCTTCCCAATGAGGGCCCCTTACTTTTCCATTTCCTCCTTATTGTCACCTGTATTCCATAGCCACTCCTCAAACTCCTATCCTAGTCCCAACTATAATTTCTTGGTTTTTGTGGTCATTCCATATTTTACATCACATCTGAGCATATGGTTGGAGCTAGGAACCACAAATGGGTACATCATTCACTATAATCTTTTCTAGACATATCATTTACCTTCCAATTTTATAATTTTATTTTTCTTTATAGATTAATAGTATTGCATACTGTTTATGGGATGCTATGTTTTTATCAACTTGTCATTTACTGAAGGACATTTGGGTTGTTTCTACTTCTCAACTGTTGTGCATAGAAGAGCAATTAATATGGCCGAGCAAGTGCTTGTGGCGTAGGATGTCAAGTCTTTTGAGCATACGTCAAAGAGTGGTATGCTTGGGTCATATGGTAGCTTTACTTTTAACTTTTTGAGGGTTCACCACGTTGATGTGCAGAGTGGCTGCATCAGTTTGCACTCAACAACAGTGAAAGAGATTTTCTCTCAATTCACATCTTCCCTAGTGTTTCTTGTCAGTTTTGTTGATCTTCACCATTCTGACTGTGGTGAGATCAAACCTCCGAGTTGTTTTAATTTACATTCTCATAATTGCAAGGGTGATGATCATTTTTTGAAACATTTCTTAGCTGCTTTATTTCCTTTATTGAGAACGCTCTGTTCTGGTTCCTATCCCACTGCTAATTGGGTCATTTGTCTTCTAGACTGGTTTTTAAGTACTTTGTATATTCTGGATGTTAATCCTTTGTCAGATGTATAGCTGAAAAAGATTTCTCCCCACTCTGTGAGTTTCTTCTTTACTTTCTTGGTTATTTACTTAGCTCTACAGAAACTTTTCCTAGTTTTAGGAGGTTCCATTTGTTGTCCTTAATTCCTGGGCAAAGTTGTCCTATTCAGAAAGTCCTTTCCACACCTATATTTTTAGAGTTTGTCTAGCAGTTTTAGCATCTTATGTTTTATTTTTTTTTATTTTTTTCCATTTTTTATTAGGTATTTAACTCATTTACATTTCCAATGCTATACCAAAAGTCCCCCATATCCACCCACCCCCACTCCCCTGCCCACCCACTCCCCCTTTTTGGCCCTGGTATTCCCCTGTACTGGGGCATATAAAGTTTGCAAGTTCAATGGGCCTCTCTTTCCAGTGATGGCCGACTAGGCCATCTTTTGATATATATGCAGCTAGAGTCAAGAGCTCCGGGGTACTGGTTAGCTCATAATGTTGTTCCACCCATAGGGTTGCAGATCCCTTTAGCTCCTTGGCTACTTTCTCTAGCTCCTCCATTGGGAGCCCTATGATCCATCCATTAGCTGACTGTGAGCATCCACTTCTGTGTTTGCTGGGCCCCGGCATAGTCTCACAAGAGACAGCTACATCTGCGTCCTTTCAATAAAATCTTGCTAGTGTATGCAATGGTGTCAGCGTTTGGATGCTGATTATGGGGTGGATCCCTGGCTATGGCAGTCTCTACATGGTCCATCCTTTCATCTCAGCTCCAAACTCCGTCTCTGTAACTCCTTCCATGGGTGTTTTGTTCCCAAATCTAAGGAGGGGCATAGTGTCCACACTTCAGTCTTCATTCTCCTTGAGTTTCATGTGTTTAGCAAATTATATCTTATATCTTGGGTATCCTAGGTTTGGGGCTAATATCCACTTATCAGTGAATACATATTGTGTGAGTTTCTTTGTGAATGTGTTACCTCACTCAGGATGATGCCCTCCAGGTCCATCCATTTGGCTAGGAATTTCATAAATTCATTCTTTTTAATAGCTGAGTAGTACTCCATTGTGTAGATGTACCACATTTTCTGTATCCATTCCTCTGTTGAGGGGCATCTAGGTTCTTTCCAGCTTCTGGCTATTATAAATAAGGCTGCTATGAACATAGTGGAGCATGTGTCCTTCTTACCTGTTGGGGCATCTTCTGGATATATGCCCAGGAGAGGTATTGCTGGATCCTCCGGTAGTACTATGTCCAGTTTTCTGAGGAACCGCCAGACTGATTTCCAGAGTGGTTGTACAAGCCTGCACTCCCACCAACAATGGAGGAGTGTTCCTCTTTCTCCACATCCTCGCCAGCATCTGCTGTCACCTGAATTTTTGATCTTAGCCATTCTGACTGGTGTGAGGTGGAATCTCAGGGTTGTTTTGATTTGCATTTCCCTGATGATTAAGGATGTTGAACATTTTTTCAAGTGCTTCTCTGCCATTCGGTATTCCTCAGGTGAGAATTCTTTGTTCAGTTCTGAGCCCCATTTTTTAATGGGGTTATTTGATTTTCTGAAGTCCACCTTCTTGAGTTCTTTATATATGTTGGATATTAGTCCCCTATCTGATTTAGGATAGGTAAAGATCCTTTCCCAATCTGTTGGTGGTCTTTTTGTCTTATTGACGGTGTCTTTTGCCTTGCAGAAACTTTGGAGTTTCATTAGGTCCCATTTGTCGATTCTCGATCTTACAGCACAAGCCATTGCTGTTCTGTTCAGGAATTTTTCCCCTGTGCCCATATCTTCAAGGCTTTTCCCCACTTTCTCCTCTATAAGTTTCAGTGTCTCTGGTTTTATGTGAAGTTCCTTGATCCACTTAGATTTGACCTTAGTACAAGGAGATAAGTATGGATCGATTCGCATTCTTCTACACGATAACAACCAGTTGTGCCAGCACCAATTGTTGAAAATGCTGTCTTTCTTCCACTGGATGGTTTTAGCTCCCTTGTCGAAGATCAAGTGACCATAGGTGTGTGGGTTCATTTCTGGATCTTCAATTCTATTCCATTGGTCTACTTGTCTGTCTCTATACCAGTACCATGCAGTTTTTATCACAATTGCTCTGTAGTAAAGCTTTAGGTCTGGCATGGTGATTCCGCCAGAAGTTCTTTTATCCTTGAGAAGACTTTTTGCTATCCTAGGTTTTTTGTTATTCCAGACAAATTTGCAAATTGCTCCTTCCAATTCGTTGAAGAATTGAGTTGGAATTTTGATGGGGATTGCATTGAATCTGTAGATTGCTTTTGGCAAGATAGCCATTTTTACAATGTTGATCCTGCCAATCCATGAGCATGGGAGATCTTTCCATCTTCTGAGATCTTCTTTAATTTCTTTCTTCAGAGATTTGAAGTTTTTATCATACAGATCTTTCACCTCCTTAGTTAGAGTCACGCCAAGATATTTTATATTATTTGTGACTATTGAGAAGGGTGTTGTTTCCCTAATTTCTTTCTCAGCCTGTTTATTCTTTGTATAGAGAAAGGCCATTGACTTGTTTGAGTTTATTTTATATCCAGCTACTTCACCGAAGCTGTTTATCAGGTTTAGGAGTTCTCTGGTAGAATTTTTAGGGTCACTTATATATACTATCATATCATCTGCAAAAAGTGATATTTTGACTTCCTCTTTTCCAATTTGTATCCCCTTGATCTCC
This sequence comes from Mus musculus, assembly GCF_000001635.26. Taxonomy (NCBI): domain Eukaryota; kingdom Metazoa; phylum Chordata; class Mammalia; order Rodentia; family Muridae; genus Mus; species Mus musculus. The sequence continues at coordinate 22,056,965 of NC_000067.6, forward strand.
TTTTGTTGTCGAATTGCTCTGGCTAATACTTCAAGTACTATGTTGAAAAGGTAGGGAGAAAGTGGGCAGCCTTGTCTAGTCCCTGATTTTAGTGGGATTGCTTCCAGCTTCTCTCCATTTACTTTGATGTTGGCTACTGGTTTGCTGTAGATTGCTTTTATCATGTTTAGGTATGGGCCTTGAATTCCTGATCTTTCCAAAACTTTTATCATGAATGGGTGTTGGAGTTTGTCAAATGCTTTCTCAGCATCTAACGAGATGATCATGTGGTTTTTGTCTTTGAGTTTGTTTATATACTGGATTACGTTGATGGATTTCCGTATATTGAACCATCCCTGCATCCCTGGGATGAAACCTACTTGGTCAGGATGGATGATTGTTTTGATGTGTTCTTGGATTCGGTTAGCAAGGACTTTATTGAGGATTTTTGCATCAATATTCATAAGGGATATTGGTCTGAAGTTCTCTATCTTTGTGGGGTCTTTTTGTGGTTTAGGTATCAGAGTAATTGTGGCTTCATAGAATGAGTTGGGTAGAGTACCTTCTGTTTCTACTTTGTGGAATAGTTTTTGAAGAACTGGGATTAGATCTTCTTTGAAGGTCTGATAGAACTCTGCACTAAACCCATCTGGTCCTGGGCTTTTTTTGGTTGGGAGACTATTAATGACTGCTTCTATTTCTTTGGGGGATATCGGGCTGTTTAGATCATTAACCTGATCTTGATTCAACTTTGGTACCTGGTATCTGTCTAGAAACTTCTCCATTTCATCCAGGTTCTCCAGTTTTGTTGAGTACAGCATTTTGTAGAAGGATCTGATGGTGTTTTGGATTTCTTCAGGATCTGTTGTTATGTCTCCCTTTTCATTTCTGATTTTGTTAATTAGAATGCTTTCCCTGTGCCCTCTAATGAGTCTGGCTAATGGTTTGTCTATCTTGTTGATTTTATCAAAGAACCAGCTCCTCAATTGGTTGATTCTCTGAATAGTTCTTCTTGTTTCCACTTGGTTGATTTTGCCCCTGAGTTTGATTATTTCCTGACGTCTACTCCTCTTGGGTGAATTTGCTTCCTTTTCTTCTAGAGCTTTTAGGTGTGTTGTCAAGCTGCTATTGTATGCTCTCTCTAGTTTCTTTTTGGAGGCACTCAGAGCTATGAGTTTTCCTCTTAGAAATGCTTTCATTGTGTCCCATAAGTTTGGGTATGAAGTGGCTTCATTTTCATTGAACTCTAAGAAGTCCTTAATTTCTTTCTTTATTCCTTCCTGACCAAGGTATCATTGAGAAGAGTGTTGTTCAGTTTCCACGTGAATGTTGGCTTTCTGTTATTCATTTTGTTATTAAAGAGCAGCGTTAGTGCATGGTGATCTGATAGGATACATGGGGCAATTTCAATATTTTTGAATCTGTTGAGGCCTGTTTTGTGACCTATTATTAGATCTTCTTTGAAGGTCTGATAGAACTCTGCACTAAACCCATCTGGTCCTGGGCTTTTTTTGGTTGGGAGACTATTAATAACTGCTTCTATTTCTTTAGGTGATATGGGACTGTTTAGATGGTCAACTTGATCCTGATTCAACTTTGGTACCTGGTATCTGTCCAGAAATTTGTCCATTTCGTCCAGGTTTTCCAGTTTTGTTGAGTATAGCCTTTTGTAGAAGGATCTGATGGTGTTTTGGATTTCTTCAGGATCTGTTGTTATGTCTCCCTTTTCATTTCTGATTTTGTTAATTAGGATTTTGTCCCTGTGCCCTTTAGTGAGTCTAGCTAAGGGTTTATCTATCTTGTTGATTTTCTCAAAGAACCAACTCCTCGTTTGGTTAATTCTTTGAATAGTTCTTCTTGTTTCCACTTGGTTGATTTCACCCCTGAGTTTGATTATTTCCTGCCGTCTACTCCTCTTGGGTGAATTTGCTTCCTTTTTTTCTAGGGCTTTTAGATGTGTTGTCAAGCTGCTAGTATGTGCTGTCTCCCGTTTCTTCTTGGAGACACTCAGAGCTATGAGTTTCCCTCTTAGAAATGCTTTCATTGTGTCCCATAGGTTTGGGTACGTTGTGGCTTCATTTTCATTAAACTCTAAAAAGTCTTTAATTTCTTTCTTTATTCCTTCCTTGACCAAGGTATCATTGAGAAGAGTGTTATTCAGTTTCCACGTGAATGTTGGCTTTCCATTATTTATGTTGTTATTGAAGATCAATCTTAGGCCATGGTGGTCTGATAGGATACATGGGACAATTTCAATATTTTTGTATCTATTGAGGCCTGTTTTGTGACCAATTATATGGTCAATTTTGGAGAAGGTCCCGTGAGGTGCTGAGAAGAAGGTATATCCTTTTGTTTTAGGATAAAATGTTCTGTAGATATCTGTCAGGTCCATTTGTTTCATAACTTCTGTTAGTTTCACTGTGTCCCTGTTTAGTTTCTGTTTCCACGATCTGTCCTTTGAAGAAAGTGGTGTGTTGAAGTCTCCCACTATTATTGTGTGAGGTGCAATGTATGCTTTGAGCTTTACTAAAGTGTCTCTAATGAATGTGGCTGCCCTTGCATTTGGTGTGTAGATATTCAGAATTGAGAGTTCCTCTTGGAGGATTTTACCTTTGATGAGTATGAAGTGTCCCTCCTTGTCTTTTTTGATAACTTTGGGTTGGAAGTCGATTTTATCCGATATTAAAATGGCTACTCCAGCTTGTTTCTTCAGTCCATTTGCTTGGAAAATTGTTTTCCAGCCTTTCACTCTGAGGTAGTGTCTGTCTTTTTCCCTGAGATGGGTTTCCTGTAAGCAGCAGAATGTTGGGTCCTGTTTGTGTAGCCAGTCTGTTAGTCTATGTCTTTTTATTGGGGAATTGAGTCCATTGATATTAAGAGATATTAAGGAAAAGTAATTGTTGCTTCCTTTTATTTTTGTTGTTAGAGTTGGCATTCTGTTCTTGTGGCTGTCTTCTTTTTGGTTTGTTGAATGATTACTTTCTTGGTTGTTCTAGGGCGTGATTTCCGTCCTTGTATTGCTTCTTTTCTGTTATTATCCTTTGAAGGGCTGGATTCGTGGAAAGATATTGTGTGAACTTGGTTTTGTCGTGGAATACTTTGGTTTCTCCATCTATGGTAATTGAGAGTTTGGCCGGGTATAGTAGCCTGGGCTGGCATTTGTGTTCTCTTAGTGTCTGTATAACATCTGTCCAGGCTCTTCTGGCTTTCATAGTCTCTGGTGAAAAGTCTGGTGTAATTCTGATAGGCCTTCCTTTATATGTTACTTGACCTTTCTCCCTTACTGCTTTTAATATTCTATCTTTATTTAGTGCATTTGTTGTTCTGATTATTATGTGTCGGGAGGAATTTCTTTTCTGGTCCAGTCTATTTGGAGTTCTGTATGCTTCTTGTATGATCATGGGCATCTCTTTTTTTATGTTTGGGAAGTTTTCTTCTATTATTTTGTTGAAGATATTAGCTGGCCCTTTAAGTTGAAAATCTTCATTCTCATCAATTCCTATTATCCGTAGGTTTGGTCTTCTCATTGTGTCCTGGATTACCTGGATGTTTTGAGTTAGGATCCTTTTGCATTTTGTATTTTCTTTGACTGTTGTGTCGATGTTCTCTATGGAATCTTCTGCACCTGAGATTCTCTCTTCCATTTCTTGTATTCTGTTGCTGATGCTCGCATCTATGGTTCCAGATCTCTTTCCTAGGGTTTCTATCTCCAGCGTTGCCTCGCTTTGGGTTTTCTTTATTGTGTCTACTTCCCCTTTTAGTTCTAGTATGGTTTTGTTCATTTCCATCACCTGTTTGGCTGTGTTTTCCTGCTTTTCTTTAAGAGCCTGTAACTCTTTAGCAGTGCTCTCCTGTAAATCTTTAAGTGACTTATGAAAGTCCTTCTTGATGTCCTCTATCATCATCATGAGAAATGTTTTTAAATCTGGGTCTAGATTTTCGGTTGTGTTGGGGTGCCCAGGACTAGGTGGGGTGGGAGTGCTGCGTTCTGATGATGGTGAGTGGTCTTGATTTCTGTTAGTAGGATTCTTACGTTTGCATTTCGCCATCTGGTAATCTCTGAAGCTAGCTGTTTTAGTTGTCACTGTTAAGAGCTTGTTCTTCAGGTGACTCTGTTAGCCTCTATGAGCAGACCTGGAGGGTAGCACTCTCCTTAGTTTCAGTGGGCAGAGTATTCTCTGCAGGCAAGCTCTCTTCTTGCAAGGCAGGTACCCAGATATCTGGTGTTCGAACCAGACTCCTGGCAGAAGTTGTGTTCCACTCACTAGAGGTCTTAGGATCACGTGTGGAATCCTGTGTGGGCCCTTGCGGGTGTCAGGCGACTCAGCTGGCAAGGTAGCCGGGGCTCGAGTGGAGTGGAAGGGGTTTGTGCCCCAGATCAAGCCCGGGTAGCCTGCTTCCCTATGTACCGCAGTCTCAAGTTCCACGCGATTGGATTGGGGTAGGCGCTGTGATCCACTCACCAGAGGTCTTAGGGTCCCATGGGGAGTCCCGTGTGGACCCTTGCGGGTGTTGGGCAAGACTCTGCTGGCAAGGTAGCCCGGGGCTCGAGTCTCGAGTCGAGCGGAAGGGCATCTTATGTTTTAAATCAAGGTCTTTGATCCACTTGAAGTTCATTTTTCTAATGGGTGATAGATACAGATTCTAGTTTTATTGTCCTGCATATGTGTATGTAGCTGCCCGGTACATACTGTTGTTGAAGATGCTATCTTTTCTCCAGTGTATATATGTTTTTGGCATCTTTGTTTAATATCAGCTTTCTGTGTTATGTGTGTGCACTGCCACTGGTACAAACAATGCTCCCAGAAAAAAAAGCCATTTCTTACCAAATGAAAACCCCAGAAATAGCCACAATAAACCTCTGAGTTGCTGGTCAGAGACTCTCAAAACAAGAGGATATTACCATTGTCATTGGTTACCTTTCAGAAGTTGATGATAAATCCCTATTGCTGAAAATAACACATTCTTAGGATGCATGCTTCAGAAGATTCAAACTACATTTTACCAGAAAGCGTCTTTCCTGTGTTCTAGCTCTCATAGCACCACAAAGAAATAATAGTATCTACAATCCTATCCAGATGTGATGCTTATAAAACACAGCAATGACCAGCATGACATGAGATCCCTGAGAGTGCATTAGTGACACTTATCTGTTGGTAGTAACCACCAGCTGCCCATTGGATGTAAAAGCCACTCAACAGGGGGACCATGCCTGAAATCCTACAGCCTGGGGCTAATGGTGTTCTCTTAGAGGATCACCTTCTAGCATTACTTTACTAACCACCACGTTTCTTAACTGCACTTCAAAACTTATCCTTCTGCCCACAAATAACTTATCTCTCACCCTCATTTTAAAAAGTCTTGGCAGAAAATGAGTACCATCACAAAAGACCACAACTAGTCCAAATTCAGACACTAATGGATCAGATATGCTTGTGGTGGGGAGTAGCCCCCAGTTGTGCTGGCTTCTTTTGTATATCAACTTTAAACAAGCTAGAGTCAACAGAGATGAAGGAGCCTTGCTTAAGAAAATGCCTCTATGGGATTCATTTGAAAGGCATTTACCCAATTAGTGATCAGTAAGGGAGGGCCCAGAATGGTAGGTGGTGTCACCCCAGAGGTGCTTGTCCTGGGTTCTATAAGAAAGCAGGCTGAGCAAGCCATATGAAGCAAGTCAGTAAATGGTACCCTTCTGTGACCTCTCCATTAACTCCTGCTTCCAGGTTTCTGCTATTTTGAGTTCCTGTCCTGACTTCCTTAAGCAATATACAGCATGTGGAAGTAGAAGTTGAATAAATGCATTTTCCCCCAGTTTGCTTTTTGGTCATGGTGTTTCATCACAGCAATAGAAACCCTAAGATGCCAGTGGAGGCATCAACAGACAACTCCTGTACCTAGGACTCAGAAAACAGAAGGCAGAATGATTGTAAGAGCCAGTAGACCAAGGGGACTGCTGTAAGACTGTCTTCTAAAATGGCTTCTTAAGACAAGACCTGATCAATGACAATAGGAATAAATATGATAATGTAGATAAGGAAATTCTCACTGGTTACCACCCTTAAATAAAGAACTACTGCCAATGACTTACTAACTAAGAGAGAGAAAGAGAATTGGTTACTTCCATGGATCAGACACCTAACTGATTATCCAATCTGGAGTAGTCATCCCTGATACCATATGTATATGCAAACAAATGAAAATGGACTCAACAGTTTATGTGTATACATTTATGTTATACACACGAGGGTAGTTCTGTGTGTGTGTGTGTGTGTGTGTAAAACAACAATAAAAAGAGAGAGACTATCAGTTTGAAAAGGGTTGAGAGGAAGGTCGTGGGAGAGGGTTAGAAAGAGGAATGCAAAGAAGGAAATGATATAATTACACTTTAATTAAAAAATATACTTGGAAGGTTAGGACTCTGGCACAAGTAGGTACTTAAACTTAATTGCTTGACTAAACAGTAAGCTTTCAGGGAAGATGATTTTTGAGACAGCTCAGAATTAGGTGAAAGGAGAAATCTATCAGATTTATCACTTCCTGTTTGCATCGTCCTCCGCATCAAACATTGAACTGAGCTCTAGGGTGGATTTTTGATTTGTTCTTTTCACTCAGCCATGAGCTTTGCCTTGCACTAAAGCATACTACAAGCACAGCAGTTTCTGGGTGCCCCAGCATGTCTGGTTCCAGGTGAGATTTTTCCATGCCACTGATTTCTCAAGGGATGTGAGAAGAACTGGGGCTCCCAGGGAATTCATAATTCTACAAAGATGAAATGTTTTCAAAATGTGGTTATCGCCAATATGTGCTTTCTCTAGCACAATGAGATTGTTAGTGACTGCTTAGCTCAGTTTCCCTAGAGAAATGCTTGTAGGCATTGGGAGACTGCTGAGAGGCAGATCTGAGAATATTCCAATGCAAGAAAAAACGATCATCATAGAAATTTTATTTACGGTGGCTTACACATTTATATGTTTAATTTCATCCTGGGCTCTTGGTAAGATGCAGATTCTAGGGCCTCCAAAGACACTGAGACAGTGAGGGTCTTTCTACCTTCCAAACTTCAGATGACAGCCCAATGATTTTGAGGACCATAACTAGGGAAGAGCTTCAGGAGGTTCTCTTGAGAGAGGGAGGGAGGGAGGGAGGGAGGGAGGGAGGGAGGGAGGGAAGGAGGGAGGGAGGGAAAAGGGGAGGAGGATACACTTGCCATGCAGAATAGGGCAGTTCATCTATAGGATCCAGGTGCAAACTTGAGTTAAAGATGGCCACATCTTGTGCAGTTAATGAATGATCTTTAATATACAACATTCTTTAACGTGTGTGTGTGTGTGTGTGTGTGTGTGTGTGTGTGTGTGTGTGTGAACAGGACTTGGGTGCCTTTGTGAGGGAGCTTTCAGTAAACTATCTACTTATCTCTTTGTCTCTTTGCTTCTTCTTCCCTCTGCTCATAATCATTCCTTATTCTTTCCAGGTCCTGTGTTCGTCTATACAAAATCAAAGATGTGAGCAGTAGCACTTTCCACCACACTGTTGTAAAACTTATATCAATGCACTCAGCACAGTGCCTCACTCAACTTGGTCAGGGAAGAAATAAAGAAAGAAATTAAAGACTTCCTAAAATTTAATGAAAATATTGATGCATCATACCCAAATTTATGGTACACAATGAAAGCAGTGCTAAAAGGAAAATTCATACCATTAAGTGCCCTGGTAAAGAAACTGGAGAGATCTTACATCAACAACTTAACAGCACACCTGAGAGCTCTAGAACAAAAGGGACCAAACTCACCCAAGAGGAGTAGACAGCAGGAAATAGTCAAACTCAGTGCTGAAATCAATCAACTAGAAACAAAGAGAACAATACAAAGAAAAGCCAAAAGCTGATAGAATCAACAAGATAGATAAACCCCTTGCCAAACTAATTAAAGGGCCTAGAAGCAGTATCCAAATTAACAAAATCAGGAATGAAAAGGGAAACATACCAACAGAAATGGAGGAAATTCCTATACTCAACAAAACTAGAAAATCTAGATGAAACAGATAGTTTTCTAGACAGATACCACATACCAAAATTAAATCAATAGCAGGTAAACTATCTAAATGGGCCCATATCACACAAGGAAATAGAAGTCATTAAAAAAAATCCCAACCAAAAAAGCCCAGGGCTTTAGTGCAGAATTCTACAAGGCCTTCAAAGAAGACTTGATACCAATATTCCTCAAACTATTCCATAAAACAGAAACAGAAGGAACACTACTTAACTCAATCTATGAAGCCACAATTACTCTGATACCTAAACCACATAAGGACCCAACAAAAAAAGAGAACTTCAGACCATTCTTGCTTATGAATATTGGTGAAATATTCATAAGTTCTTGCAAAATGAATCCAAGAATACATCAAAACCATCACTCACCGCCATCAAGTGGGTTTTATTCCAGGGATGCAAGGTTGGTTGAATATATGAAAATCCATTAACGTAATTCAATATAAACAAACACAAAGAAAAAAATCATATGATCATATCCTTAGATGCAGAAAAAGCATTTGACAAAATACAACACACCTTCATGTTAAAAGATGAGAAATGCAAGGCCTATACCTAAATATAATAAAAGCAATATACAGCAAATTAACAGCCAATATCAAATTAAATGGAGAGATACTTGAAACAATCCTACTAAAATTGGGGACGAGACAATGATGTCCACTATCCCTATATCTATTTTTTATAGTACTGGAAGTGCTAGCTAGAACAATAAGACAACAAAAAGAGATGAAGGGGATACAAATTGTTAAGGAGAAATAAAGGTATCACTATTTGCAGATGATATGCTAGTATACATAAACGACCTCAAAAGTTCTACCAGAGAACCTCTCCAGCTGATAAACCACTTCAGCAAAGTGGCCAGATAAAAATTAACTCAAATAAATCAATAGCCTTCCTTTACACAAATGATAAACAGGCTGAGAAAGAAATTAGGGAAACAACTCCCTTCACAATATCCACAAATAATATAAAATATCTTGGAGTAACTCTAAGCAAACAAGTAAAAGACCTATATGACAATAACTTCAAGTCTCTCAGGAAAGAAATTGATGATGATCTCAGAAAATGGTGAGATTTCCCATGCTCATGGACTGGCAGAATTAATATAGTGTAAATGGCCAGTCTATTAAAGAAAATCTACAGATTTAATGCAATCCCCATCAAAATTCCACCGCAATTCTTCAAAGACATGGAAAGAGTAATTCTCAAATTCATTTGGAAAGGCAAAAACAAACAAACAAACAAACAAACAAACAAAAAACCAAAACAGAATAGCCAAAACAAGTATTAACAGTAAAAGAACAGCTGGGTGGAGTCACCATCCCTGACCTCAAGCTTTACTACAGAGCAATAGTGATAAAAACTTCATGATATTGACATAGAGACAGACATGTTGATCAATGGAATAAAATTGAAGATCCAGAAGTAAAACCACACACTTTCAGGCACTTGATCTTTGACAAAGACATGAAAAATATACAATGGAAAAAAGAAAGCATCTTCAATAAATGGTACTGATATAACTGGCTATTTGTATGTAGAAAAATGAAAATAGACCCATATTTGTTATCCTGCACAAAGCTCAAGTCCAAGTGAGTCAAGGATCTCAACATAAAACTAGATACACTGAATCTAAAGGAAGAGAAATGGAAAAGAGCCTTGAATTTATTGGCCAGGGAAGAATTTCATGAAACTGGAAAGCTTCTGTAAGGCAAAGGACATAGTCAATAAGACAAATTGGCAACATGGAGATTGGCAAAAAATTCTTCACTAACCCCAGGTTCGATAGAGGGCTAATATCTAAAATATATAAAGAACTCAAGAAGCTAACCAACATAAAAACCAAGCAACCCAATCAAAAAATGGGGTATAGAACTAAACTGAGATTTCACAACAGAGGAATTTTGAATGGCTGAGAAACTCCTAAAGAAATGTTTAAAGTCCTTAGTGATCAGAGAAATGCAAATCAAAACAACCCTGAGATTCCACCCTACACTAATCAGAATGGTTAAGATCAAAACCTCAGGTGACAACAGTTGTTGGTTAGGATGTGGAGAAAGAGGAACACTCCTCCATTGCTGGTGAGATTGCAAACTGGTACAACCACTCTAGAAATCAGTCTGGAGGTTCCTCAGAAAAATGGAAATAGGTCTACCTGAAGATCCAGCAATACCACTCTTGCCAATATACCCAAAAGATGCCCTACTATGCCACAGAGGCACATGTTGCACTGTGTTCATAATGGCCTTTTTTGTTATAGCCAGAAGCTGGTAACAACCCAGATTTCCTATGACAGAAGAATGACTATAGAAAAACGTGGTTCATTTACACAATGGAATACTACTCAGCTATTAAGGACGAGGACATTCTGAGTTTTACAGGCAAATGGATGGAACTAGAAAATAGCATCCTGAGTGAGGTAACTCAGACCCAAAGAACATGCATGATAGTACTCACTAAAGTGAATAATACCCAAAATACAGTCCACAGAACTCAAAAAGATCAACAAACTGAAGGGCTCAAGTGAGGATGCCTTAGTCCCACTTGGGAAGAAGAAGAAACCAATCACAATTGGGAAGGGAGGGAGGGGCCTGGGAGGGAAAATGGACAGGGGTGGGGGGTAGGGGGGAGAGGGGAACCTGATCTGGTATTGGGTGAGGGAAAAGGCTGACGCCCTAAAGATCAGCAGAAAAAATGGAAATAGGCAACCTCGGGAGGTAGGAGGTTGAGCGGAGCCTCCAGAATGCACCAGAGACCTCGGAGGTGAGAGACTCCAAGGTCTCAAATGGAGGGACCTTAGATGGTATGTTTGACAGTAGGGAGAGGGAACTTATCTTCAGCAGGAAGTCAGGGCATCAAGTGAGGGATAGGGTTGCTATCCCACAGTCCAAAATCTCACCCATAATTGTTCCTGTCTGAAAGAACTGCAGGGATGAAAATGGAGAGGAGCCCAAGGAAAAGAAGGTCCAGCAAAGGCCCAAAGTGGGATCCAGCTCAAGGGGAGGCTCCAAGGCCTGAAACTATTACTGAGGCTATGGAGCACTCACAAAAGGGACCCAGCATGACCATACTCTGGAAGATCCAACAAGCAGTTGAATGAATCAGATGCTGATATTTGCACCCAACCAATGGACAGAAGCAGCTGACCCCTGTGGTTGGATTGGGAAAAAGCTGAAAGAAGCTGAGGAGGAAGGCGACCCTGTAGTAGGACCAGCAGTCTCAATTAATCTGGACCCCTGAGATCTCTCAAACACTGGACCACCAAACAGGCAGCGTACACTAGCTGATAATGGGGCCCCCAACACATATACAGCAGAGGACTGCCCGGTCTGTGTTCATTCAGAGATGATGCACCTAACCTTCAAAAGATTGAAGGCCCCAGGGAGTTTAGAGGTCAGGTCTGGTGGGAGACAGCGGGTGCGGAGGAGGTATGGGATGTGGAACAGTCGGGAGGGTAGACAGGGAGGGGAATAAAATATGGAGTGTAAAATTAAATACATACATACATACATACATACATACATACATACTCAGCAGATTTTATGGATTTTGTCTCCAAAGATATTTTTTTTCCTTTGAGCATGTGCAGTAACTTCATTTGAATAGAGATTTATTTTTCTTTTCTTTTTTTTATATTTTTTTATTACGGATTTTCCTCAATTACATTTCCAATGCTATCCCAAAAGTTCCCCATACCCTCCCCCCTACTCCCCTACCCACCCAGTCCCACTTTTTGGCCCTGGCATTCCCCTGTACTGGGGCATATAAAGTTTGCGTGTCCAATGGGCCTCTCTTTCCAGTGATGGCTGACTAGGCCATCTTTTGATACATATGCAGCTAGAGTCAAGAGCTCCGGGGTACTGGTTAGTTCATAATGTTGTTGCACCTACAGGGTTGCAGATCTCTGAGGAGCTAGAGAAAGTATCCAAGGAGAATAGAGACTTTTTAATACATTTCAGTATGACAAATGCCAAAATAAATTACACAGGAGGTGGAGATGTTTTTAAGTAATTTTGATCACAGTATGTGAATTCTTCTGGGAGAGAGTTTAGTTATCATTTTTGTGATGATAACCAGTCAGTAGCTAAACATATCTTGGAGTATTGCTCCTGTCTTAATTAGTTTTCTATTGCTGTGGTTAAACACCATGACCGTGGCAACTTATGAAAAAAACCAAAACAACAACAACAAAAAAACCCAACTAATTTGGGGCTTACAGTTGCAGACTGTTAGAGCCCATAATGTCAAAACAAAGGCAGGGCTGCAAGAGCAGCTGTGAGCTTACATCTCCATCTGTAAATGAGAGACAGAGAGAGAGAGAGAGAGAGAGAGAGAGAGAGAGAGAGAGAGAGAGAGAGAGAGAGAGAGAGAGAGTCGGGGCGGGGGAGAGGGAGAGGGAGAGGGAGAGGGAGAGCTCACTAGGAATGTCATGGGCTTTAGAAATCTCAAAGCTCATCTTCAGTGACACAACTCTTCCCACAAGGATTCACTGCTTAATCCTTCCCAAACAGTCCCACCAAATGAGTACCAAGGGTTCAAGCACATGAGCCTAGGGGAGGCATTTCCATTCAAGCAACCATGGCTTTTAAATTTGTATTCTAACTTGGGGAGAACCTTAACTTACCAATATTGCAATTCTACCTACATGATACTATTGGTCATTTCCAAAGTCTGACTCTTAGGTTTCCAACAGCTCCTCGCTGTGCTCTCAGAACACACTTTGCTTTAGTTCAGCATTGGTTCTTTATTTCCAGGCTTTTGTGTATGTAGTCTATGCCTATTGCCATGGGGATATTTAATGACAATCACTGCTTTCTGTCATTTCAGTCAGCTCCACAGATAGTATTATATCAGGCTTATTCTGGCTTTAAAGCCGATGAAAAGGGAAGAAAGAAATGTACTTAATAAAGTAATTTTTCCACTCAATTTGCTTTTGCTTCTCTCTATCTGTCTCAAATTTAGCCTTTGTTTCAACGATGAAAAAAACATCATTGGCTGTCACATGCATGGTTGATTTTAAATGTATGCCTGCATCCTTCCTCACAAACGAAACCCTGGGGGCAGCAAACCACACTTACTGTAAAAAATGCCTCCTCTGTCACCATCAGGTACACCCATGGTCTTGGCCTTAGCCTTCTTATCGTAAACAAGTAGCTGCTGGCGGGTGATCATAAATGCAACTAATCTCTCTGCTTCTATTTTCCACCCATCCTGCCAAAGAGCTAGACACCACTCCATTTATTTCCTTCTTTGTCCTTGGCTCTATTTGTCCTTCCTCTTGTGTGCTGTATCCACTTTCCCTGTATCCCCTTTGAAACAGCTCTGATCCCGTACTGCTGCTCAGCAGTGAGTCATGGAAAGAACTTGCCTCCTCACTCTTGATTCTTCCAGCCATATCCTGTTCTCGGGCTGCCTTTCAGCTGCCCTTGTGTAACAACGTGCCGTTCCTTCCTCTCCTTCAATCTTGTTTCTTCTGTTTAGAATTTCCACCTTTGGATTGCCAGCCCCTATTTCACATTTTACTTCTAAATATGTCTGTTGTTTATTTAAAGTTATAATTTGACTATCCCTTCAATAGGGACATTGAATGTTGAAAAGTTTCATTTCCATTCCCTAGAATGTTAGTTCTAAATTTTCCTAATGCTGTGACCCTTTAATACAGTTCCTCATGTTCTGTTGACCCCAAACATAAAATTATTGGTTGCTACTTCATAACTATAATTTTTCTACTGTTATGAATCATAATGTAAATATCAGATACACAGAATATCTGATATTTGACCCCTGTGAAAGGGTTGTTTGACCCCCAAGGGGTCAGGACCTACAGGCTGAGAACCACTACCCTGCAACAATCTTGTTATTTTGACAGATTTCGGGGATATAGGTGTTTCCTATGGGTTAGATTTCATTTTTGAGCAAGATAAAATTAATGTCATAGGACCATGATTTAGGTCCAATTCAACTGTAGTACTGGTTAGAGACTGTAGCATATAGACCAAGTCTAGCCAAACACTTCTTTTTGTAAATGATGCGTTATTGGAACATAGCCATACCCATTTCTTGCTTCAAAGGAAGAGTAGAAGCTATTAGGAACTCTATGGGTTACAAGGTATAAAGTGTTTGGTAGCAGACTTCTTTAAAATGTTTGCTTACTGGCAGCCTACCCAATACACTAAACATGGCAAATTTCCATGCCATTTCCTGAGGTAATGTTTACGGGATGTTCAGTGACTGGACTCTTTTCTTCAACTGTATGAAAACTTTATATTGAGGAATAAGAAAGACCATATTATTTTCAGAGAGAGCTTCTAGGCATTTGTGTATAAGTAGTCTGGTATATACAAAGGTAATGCTGGCTTAAATTCTAGGAAAAATAATAAAATGTTTAGCGTAAGTGTGTTTGTAACATGGGACATTCCATACTTCTGTTTGCCACATCTGGAACCCCAAGCTTAATACCATTGAAGGGGAGAAAGACTGAAGAGAAGCCTAAGAAGTAACATCTGTAAGGCAGTTAGCAGGACTGGAGTGAGTCAGCATCTGAGTGTATTGGGTGAGATGATATTCCACAGGCTTCCCATTTATAGTTAGCTTTTGAATCAATAGTATAAGGCTCCACTCTACACGCTCAGGTGTTTGCTGCACAGATGGCCTGCTTTCCAGCCTAGGAATCCATGCTGTTTATTAGCAGTTTGGATTTTTAATTGCATGTTGGGCTGCAGGAGGAAGAGCACTTTCTGATGCAAGATGGAAGCGAATCACGCAGCAGGACATTGCAGGTTTGATTTAGTCACAGGAGGAGGGCAGAGAATAAAAAGTTTACAAATGAATGATGGGGAAATTGGCAAAAGCCATTTGTGGTAATATTGCCCTATCTATAAGGAGCAGCATTAAGAATTTAATTGTAATTAGAAAGCACTGGGTGATGCTGGTGGTTAAAAGAAAGCAAGATTTTGCAAGCAGAGAAATAAACTGTAGCGCTTCTCCATTACACACAGACTCTTGCTTAGGTGTATCTTAAATATTTCATGAACCCCTGGAAGGCTACTTCACCAATGTGCATTTTACTTTTCTATTTTGATTGCATATAAGGATGTGTGTCTGTGTGTCTCTCTCTGTTCATTAGCACACATGTTCCACTTGAAATCATTACTAAATCTGGATGGCTTTAAGTCAGTAAATTCATGCTGTGTTTGTTAGAACCTCATCTAAAGAAAACAAAATTAGAATATTCAAAATATCCTTTGTGCTTCTGAAACTCTATGCCTCTGACATTCTTATGCATTTTAAATTGGCTGGTGAGAACTCAGACCCATGGCAATTAAATGCATCCTATTAAAGAATATAGTGAGAGAACTATATTAATAAAAATTCCTGTTCTTATTCTTTTCCCCACATTTTATAGTAGCAATATTGAAATTATCAGATATAAAAGTATACACAATTTGGTAACTACAGCAGGCAACAACATAAGTTGAAGCTGGATTCTGTCAAGTTTTTACAGATCCAATTAAGTTAAATGGAACACTGGCTTAATAGTCTAGATTTTGTCTACTTCTAGCATATTTGTGAAATATTTGTATGTCTGATACTATGTTTCTTCAAAAAGATTTTAATTTTCTGATGACTTATAAATCTTTCAGAGAAAAATTTAGTTGACAATAATTGCTCTACTATAGGATGCCTGGTTTGGTAGTAGATGTCATAGAAGGAAATTCTGTTTCTGTGGCCTTTGTAATGTGGCAATACAGAAAAAAGTTACACATGAAGTTGAGACGTTAAAGATCTCATTCTTAAACTCTTATTAACCACAAAATGTACCTGGCTACATTGTAAGATGAGACCAGATGCTTTAGACGATTATATCATACTCCTTGTCTTAAACAAATTTGAAAATACTTGAGAAAAACAGAAGAACATGAAACACTGATTATAAGTGAATATTTTGTTGATTTAAATAGGACAAACTTCAAATTAAGTTTAGCTTCTTTTGTCTCCAACATCACTGTCTCTGTGTGTCCCAAAGGCACTGCTCTTTATAACCCTTCACTCACTCGAGGCTTCTGTTTTTAAGTCTTTGTAGTCTGTAATTCTGACTTTTATGTGAAGGTGAGCTTTAATCAGTCGGTTGCTCTATTGAGTTGATGATTGAACAAACTGTAGCTATCTTAGCTCGCCATCGGGATCCTGTCCCAGTGGCATTACATCTGTTGTTCCTGAAATGCTCTTGGTGCCTCTAAATCTCCGTCCTCAGCCAGATTTGCTGCTGCCTCCCACATTCGATGGTCACCGGGTGAAGACACGGAATCAGCCAGAGCAGGATTGACAGAGTGCTCACAAAAAGGGACCTGTCATGAATACCCTCCGAAAGACCCAACAAGCAGCTAAAGAACCAGATGCAGATATCTGTACCCAACCAAAGGACAGAAGCAGCTGACTGACCCCTGTTGTTGAATTAGTCACGGCTGAAAGAAGCTGAGGAGAAGGGCAATCCTGTAGGAGAATCAACAGTCTCAATTAATCTGAACCCCTCCCCCAAGATCAATCAATCATTGGACCACCAAACAGGCAGCGTACACTAGTTGATATGAGGCCCCCAACACACATACAGTAGAGGACTTCCAGGTCTGTGATCATCCAGAGATGATGGCACCTAACCCTCAAGAGACTGGAACTCCCAAGGAGTTTAGAGGTCAGGTGAGGTAGGGGGTGGGGACATCCACGTGGCAACAGGGGTAGAGAGGAGGTATGGGATATGAAGCAGTCAGAGGGTGGATGTGTGTGTGGGGAAAATAAAATATGGAGTGTAAAATAAATAAATTAATTAATAAAATAATAATAATAATAATTAATAATAATAAAGTTTATCAGGAGATGATTTAAAAGCAATGCAGACATGATACACCTTCTGAGACACAGCATCCTTAATAACTACCAGAAACATCTCTGGAAGAGACACTCTTAAACACACTGAGTTTAACCAGGATCACATCTGTGACCTGGGCTTTGGGAGTGTTCATTGGAATCTGAGAAAGAGGAAGTTGAAAGGAAGGTATACAGCATGTCTGGATGTTGCTGTTCCTGCAAACAGGGTTACTAAAACAAAAACTCCAGGGCTAAAAGTCAGATACCTTCTTATGAATTATCCTCAGGCAGGCTCTCAAGGCTCCCAAAATACACACAAGCTCTTTGTTTTTTAACATTCACTACATCAGTGTCCTTTCATGGGACCATTTCTATGATAATCTTCAAGAAGCTAAATAATCATTTTGCTTTAGAATTCTTTTCAGCGAGTGTACTGGCTGGTTTTGTGTATCATCTTCACACAAGATAGAATCACCAGAGAGAAAGGATCCTCAGGTGAGGAAATGCTTCCATGAGATCCAGCTGTAAGGCATTTTCTCAACTAGTGATCAACTAGGGAGAGCCAAGCCATTGTAGGTGATGGCATTCCTGGACTAATGCCCTTGAGTGCTATAATAAAGCAGGCTGAGCAAACCATGGGAAGCAATACCGTAAACAGCAGCATCCCTCCTGATAACATCAGCATTAGCTCCTATCCCAGGATCCTGTGCTCCTTGAGTTCAAGTCCTGACTTCCTTCAATAATGAACACCAATATGGAAATATAAGTTTTTAGTCATGATGTTTCATTGCAACAATAGAAACTCTAACTAAGACATCAATGTTAAGTCTACCTTCTAAATTTGGAATATAGCTTCTTTTAAGCTGTATAATTTAAGGGCCACTCTTTTGTCAATAACTGGGTGATACTTTTTAGTACAGATTCATATGGAAAGTATAATAATATGTTGTACAAACTATTACAAAGCTCAGAATTACACACAAAAATTGAATTTGAGACAGAGCCAATTGGGAAGGGAACTTATCGATATTTTCCATATGCTATTAAGAGACTTGTTGCCAAATAAGAATTCATAATATTTGCTTTTCTTTTAAGTACAAGATGCTCAAGATAATGTATATGTTTCTGTATGTAACAGAAACTCAGTAATCTCTCTTTGGAAAATTCAACAGCAATACATTAATTTAGGAGCCAGAAGACATTTTCTATAAAGGCCCATTAATTTTCAGCTTTATTGGAATTGCTCAGTTCCACCGTGGAACTTCAAAGGCAGACACTGACTATACCTGAAAGGTGTACATGTGTTTCAACAAATCTTTGTTAGCAAAAACAGAAATTTATTTTCAGGCTCTTGTTAGCTAACCTAGACCCTTGGTATTTGACCTATTTTCAAAAGCATTATAAACTGAGGCCAAGTTTGAGGCACTATCTTATTCATGACCTTTATTCATCTTTAGAGCAGTTCTTATACACAATTAAAATGTAATAAGTAATGTTATCTCTCAATTTTCAAGACATATTCTCTCTCTATACATAGTACTGGTTATCTTTGAACTCAGTATATTATCAAAACTGATAGCAAACTCACACAGGTTCACCTACCCCTGCCTCATGAGAGCAAGAATTAAGAACCCTGCAATGTTTTCTATTTTAATCATATAAATTTCATACCCAAGGAAAAGTTAGCAATAATGGCTCATCTCCTCTAAAAATGATAGAGGAGGAAATATCAAAAGTACACCTTGTCATAGAAATGCAGGAGGACATGGAAAATCTATGCCAACCAACATTATTGGAATACTGATTCCAATTTAATTTCAATTTGGATTAAGAAAAGGACAACTGTTAATTGAAGTCTTTTTGTCATTTTACATCTCCACTGACTTAGCTTCCCTTTCTCTGGTTCAGTAATCTTGACTGTGACAGCTCACAACCCATGTGTGAATTTGTCATTTGGAAGAGCAGACCAGATACTTGTAGGTATCTGTTTTGATCTGTTTGTCATCTCCCTGAAACTCAGCACAAAGGACTCAGCACTATTTATTTAATACAGAATTCTTTCAGAGTGGAAAAGCAGTCGTGTGACTGTACACATAGCAGTGACTAAGATATCTAAAGGAAATAATCCACATGATGCTCCTCACACAGGTTCTATCAACAGAGGAAAAATCCTGGAATAAAAGGCAGACGAATGAATCTAAAACTACAAAATCCATAGACAAAAACAAAGAGGCAAACCTTCACAATGACCTTGAATTTGGATTTGCTTATTGTAATGCAAAAGCACGAGGAAAAAAAAGGATAAATTAGATTTCATTACAACTTAAATATTTTGTGCATCACAGGAACTACCAGAAGCCATATTGCATTTAGGGAAGAAAATACCTGGAAATCATGTATCTGTTAAAAGCCTCATGACTACATAAAGACTTACAAATATCAACCATTATAAAAACAATATCAAAAACAAACAAACAAATCCTACCTCACTACAATGTTAAATCCCTCAAGAAAGACACATGGGTAATCAATAAGCACAAGATATTCAGAGAGTGACATTTGTCATTAAAAGAATACAAACACAAGCCACAATTATGTATCACTTTACAGCCTCCAAGATAACTATATTTTGTAAAGGAAAATAACTATTGATGAATATATAAAGGTGCTGGACACTTTGTGGATTGCCACTCACCTTGTAAATACTATAACTGTTGTGAAAAAAGATTGGTCAGTCCTCAAAAAGTTATGTTAAATGACAATTTCCATATGGCTCATAATTTTACTCTTAGATTACATCTAGAGAAAATAAAAAACATGTGGCCATGGTGGTGAACAAAAATATTTTAAAATAATATTTATGCTCCAAAATGGATATAGTCCAAATTTCCATTAGCTAATGAAGTGGTAAAAATGAGGCATATCCCTATTATGGAATATTAATAAGTCACAAAAGAAATGTACTGATATAGACCTAACGTGGATGAGCCTTGAAGACATATGCTAAAATAAGTCAGACACAAAAGACACAAAACTTCATGACTATTCCTATGAAATATTCAGAAAAATACAAATAGAGAGATCAAGCAAATAAATGATAGCCAGGAAATGGAGAGGTGAGAGAAGAAAGACTGTTAATCAGTTTCTGGTCAGCATGATGGGACATGTTCTGTAGTACTGCAGAGATGGCCCAGTGGGTTAAGGTACCTCAGCACATGCCTGAGGACTTGAGTTCAAATCCCAGCACCTGCATAAAAATCTGCTGTGGCTGCGCACATCTGTAAGCCCAGAATTGTCATGGCCACAGACAGCAGAGTCACTGGGGTGTGTTGGCTCCTAGCCTAGCTCCAGGTTCTGTGAGAGCTCCTGTCTCAAGTAAGTAAGACAGAGAATGATAGAGGAAGATTCCCAAAGACCCTCTTCTGGTTTCTACTCAGACACATGGATGGGGATGCCTAAACACAGTCTTGTACATACACTACACTCACACCTTGCACAGAGAGACGAAAGTTGATAAAACTCATTGTAGAACTGTGTAATGTTAATGCTTACACAACTTTGTAAATGCCAGTGCCTTATACATTTGGATGGCTAGAATGGCAAAATACAAGTTTGATGTACTATAGTACAAAAAAGGAAGATAACATGATTTAGAAAAAATCCACAGATGGATGCCTATTAACTCTTAGTCTCTACAGCCTAACCTCTGATATTCTATTTATCCATTATTATTGCTATTGACTCTGAGACTGTATTAGAAGCCCTTTAGTTGATTGTCAACACTTAATAGTGTTTATATCCCTATAAAGGAGCCAAGGGAAAAGGGGCTAAAGCAACATCAGGGCATATGCTAGCATACAACTGTACTTCAAATTGATAATTATAAATATATTTACTCAGACTGAATGGGATGTTAACAAAAGCTCATCATGAATGAAGCCTAGACTTGGAGGAGTTTTCACAGAAAAACCACTGATATTGAAGGATAAGACTATTCAGGTGAGGGAACATTACCAATTGATAACTTCTAGGAGAAGGAGAGTCAGTTTTTCTCATGGATACTGCCCCTTGAGAAGTTACCCATGATTCAGCAGGTAGCCCTACTCACTCGCCCCTGTCACATAGCATTGGCAGGACATAGTGGTGTGGGTGATGGGGCAAGAATTAAAGAGGAGGGAATGTGGGCAGACTTGTTCATGACACATTATATGCACATATGAAACTATCAATCAATAAAAAATTAGGATCACCCCAAAAAACTTATTTGTGAAAGGAGTGAAAAGAATGAGATTAAGTTGCCCCTTAGAGAATAAACTACAGATTTAACACATGGAATGAAGTATTGCCTTGAATACAATAACCAGAAGAAGTAAAAGAAATCTGCAATGTTTAAGAGCATGGAGAACTCAGGTTCCGCAGGAGCCATCTTGGTTCCGGGACTCCGCGGAGGGCAGTCTGCACAGGTAAGAGTGTGGAATACAGAGGCTAGCAGCTTCTGGGACAGGTGAGAGCCACAGAGCTTCTGAGGCGGCGCCATTTTCGACTCCAGACAACTGGCCACCTTCAGGGCAGAGGACAGGTGTCCGCCTGGCCCGGGAGGCTTCTGCCTCAGGTTCTGCGGGAGCCATCTTGGTTACGAGACTCTGCGGAGGGCAGTCTGCACAGGTGAGAGTGTGGAACACAGAAGCTAGCAGCTTCTGGGACAGGCAAGAGCCACAGAGCTTCTGAGGCGGCGCCGTTTTGGGGCTCCAGACATCTGTCCACCTTCCTGGCCAGAGGACAGGTGTCCGCCCAGCCTGGGAGGCCTTTGCCTCAGGATCCGCGGTAGCCATCTTGGTTCCGGGGCTCCTCAGAAAGTAGTCTACACAGGGGAGAGTGTGGACTACTGAAACATCGGCTTCTGTGACATGCCAAAGCAACACAGCTTCTGGGAAAGATCCTGTTTTGGGCCTTCATCTTCGGCCAGGAGGAGGTCCAAATGCCAGATAACTGTGCACCTTCCCTGAAAGAGAAGAGCTTGCCTGCAGAGACTTCTCTGACCACTGAAACTCAGAGGAGAGAGCTAGTCTCCCTGGTCTGCTGATAGAGGGTAACAAAATCACCAGAGGAAAAATCTCTAAACAGAGACAACTATAACAACTAATGCCAGAGATTACCAGATGGCAAAAGGTAAACGTAAGAATCTTACTAACAGAAATTAGGACCACTCACCATCATCAGAACCCAGCACTCCCACTTCACCCAGTCCAGGGCACCTCAACACACCCGAAAAGCTAGACCTGGATTTAAAAGCATATCTCATGATGATGGTAGAGGACATCAGAAGGACTTAAATAACTCACTTAAAGAAATACAGGAGAACACTGCTAAACAGGTAGAAGACATTAAAGAGGAAGCACAAAAATCCCTTAAAGAATTGCAGGAAAACACAACCAAACAGGTGATGAAATTGAATAAAACCATCCATGACCTAAAAAAGGAAGTAGACACAATAAAGAAAACCCAAAGGGAGGCAACGCTGGAGATAGAAACCCTAGGAAAGAAATCTGGAACCATAGATGCGAGCATCAGCAATAGAATACAAGAGATGGAAGAGAGAATCTCAGGTGCAGAAGATTCCATAGAGAACATCGGCACAACAATCAAAGAAATTGGAAAATGCAAAAAGATTCTAACTCAAAACATCCAGGAAATCCAGGACACAATGAGAAGACCAAATCTACAGATAATAGGAGTGGATGAGAATGAAGATTTTCAACTCAAAGGACCAGCAAATATCTTCAACAAAATTATTGAAGAAAACATCCCAAATCTAAAGAAAAAGATGCCCATGAACATACAAGAAGCTTACAGAACTCCAAATAGAATGGACCAGAAAAGAAATTCCTCCTGACACATAATAATCAGAACAACAAATGCACTAAATAAAGATAAAGATAGAATAAATAATAGAATAAAGATAGAATACTAAAAGCAATAAGGGAAAAAGGTCAAATAACATATAAAGGCAAGCCTATCAGAATTACACCAGATTTTTCACCAGAGACTATGAAAGCCAGAAGATCCTGGACAGATGTTATACAGTCACTAAGAGAACACAAATTCCAGCCCAGGCTACTATACCCAGCCAAACTCTCAATTACCATAGATGGAGAAACCAAAGTATTCCACGACAAAACCAAATTCACGCATTAACTCTCCACGAATCCAGCCCTTCAAAGGATAATGACAGAAAAAAAAAAAAAAATACAAGGACGGGAACCACGCGCTAGAAAAAACAAGAAGGTAATCTCTCAACAAACCTAAAAGAAAACAGCCACAAGAACAGAATGCCAACTTTAACAACAAAAATGACAGGAAGCAACAATTACTTTTCCTTAATATCTCTTAATATCAATGGACTCATGTGGGGAGCCGCCCTCACATTTGCCATTATAAGATGGCACTGACATCCTGTGTTCTAAGTGGTAAACAAATAATCTGCGCATGTGCCAAGGGTAGTTTTCCACTACATGTGCTCTGCCTTCCCCGTGACGACAACTCGGCCGATGGGCTGCAGCCAATCAGGGAGTGACACCTCCTAGGCGGAGGATAATTCTCCTTAAAAGGGGACGGGGTTTCGCCATTCTCTCTCTTGCTCTGGCTCTTGCTTCTTGCTCCTGAAGATGTAAGCAATAAAGCTCTTGCGCTCTTGCTCTCTGGCTCCTGAAGATGTAAGCAATAAAGCTTTGCCGCAGAAGATTCCGGTTTGTTGTGTTCTTCCTGGCCGGTCGCGAGAACGCGTGTAAGAGACTCAACTTCCCAGTAAAAAGACATAGACTAACAAACTGGCTACACAAACAAGACCCAACATTTTGCTGCTTATAGGAAACTCATCTCAGAGAAAAAGATAGATACTACCTCAGAATGAAAGGCTGGAAAACAAATTTCCAAGCAAATGGTATGAAGAAACAAGCTGGAGTTGCCATTCTAATATCTAAAAAAATCGACTTCCAACCCAAAGTAATCAAAAAAGACAAGGAGGGGCACTTCATCCTCATCAAAGGTAAAATCCTCCAAGAGGAACTCTCAATTCTGAATATCTATGCTCCAAATAAAAGGGCAGCCACATTCATTAAAGAAACTTTAGTAAAGCTCAAAGCACACATTGCACCTCACACAATAATAGTGGGAGACTTCAACACACCACTTTCACCAATGGACAGATCATGGAAACAGAAACTAAACAGGGACACAGTGAAACTAACAGAAGTGATGAAACAAATGGACTTAACAGATATCTACAGAACATTTTATCCTAAAACAAAAGGATATACATTCTTCTCAGCACCTCATAGGACCTTCTCCAAAGTTGACCACATAATTGGTCACAAAACAAGCCTCAACATATACAAAAATATTGAAATTGTCCCATGCATCCTATCAGATCACCATGGACTAAGGCTGATGATCTTCAATAACAAAATAAATAATAGAAAGGCAACATTCACGTGGAAACTGAACAACACTCTTCTCAATAATAGCTAAAAGGAGTAGAAGGCAGGAAATAATCAAACTCAGGGGTGAAATCAACCAAGTGGGAACAAGAAGAACTATTCAAAGAATCAACCAAATGAGGAGCTGGTTCTCTGAGAAAATCAACAAGATAGATAAACCCTTAGCCAGACTCACTAGAGGGCACAGGGACCAAATCCTAATTAACAAAATCAGAAATGAAAAGGGACACATAACAACATATCCTGAAGAAAGCCAAAACACCATCAGATCCTCCTACAAAAGGCTATACTCAACAAAACTGAAAAACCTGGAGGAAATGGACAAGTTTCTAGACAGATACCAGGTACCAAAGTTAAATCAGGATCAAGTTAACGATATAAACAGTCCCATATCCCCTAAAGAATTAGAAGCAGTCATTAATAGTCTCCCAACTAAAAAAAGCCCAGGACCAGATGGGTTTAGTGCAGAGTTCTATCAGACCTTCAAAGAAGATCTAATACCAGTTCTTCACAAACTATTCAACAAAATAGAAACAGAAGGTACTCTACCCAACTCATTCTATGAAGCAATAATTACTCTGATACCTAAACCACAAAAAGACCCAACAAAGATAAAGAACTTCAGACCAATTTCCCTTATGAATATCTATGCAAAATCCTCAATAAAGTTCTTGCTAACCGAATCCAAGAACACATCAAAACAATCATCCATCCTGACCAAGTAGGTTTCATCCCAGGGACACAGGGATGGTTCAATATACAGAAATCCATCAACATAATCCAGTATATAAACAAACTCAAAGACAAAAACCACATGATCATCTCCTTAGATGCTGTGAAAGCATTTGACAAAATCCAACACCCATTCATGATAAAAGTCTTGGAAAGATCAGGAATTCAAGGCCCATACCCAAACATGAAAAAAGCAATCTACAGCAAACCAGTAGCCAACATCAAAGTAAATGGTGAGAAGCTGGCAGCAATCCCACTAAAATCAGGGACTAGACAAGGCTGTCCACTCTCTCCCTACCTATTCAACATTGTATTTGAAGTCCTAGCCAGAGCAATTAGAAAACAAAAGGATATCAAGGGGATACAAACTGGAAAGGAAGAAGTCAAAACATCACTTTTTGCAAATGATATGATAGTATATATAAGTGACCCTTAAAATTCCACCAGAGAACTCCTAAGCCTGATAAACAGCTTCAATCAAGTAGCTGGATATAAAATTAACTCAAACAAGTCAATGGCCTTTCTATACACAAAGGATAAACAGCCTGAGAAAGAAATTAGGGAAACAACACCCTTCTCAGTAGTCACAGATAATATAAAATACCTTGGCGTGACTCTAACTAAGGAAGTGAAAGATCTGTGTGATAAGAACTTCAAGTCTCTGAAGAACGAAATTAAAGATCTCAGAAGATGGAAAGATCTCCCATGCTCATGGATTGGCAGGATCAATATAGTAAAAAAAGCTATCTTGCCAAAAGCAATCTACAGATTCAATGCAATCCCCATCAAAATTCCAACTCAATTCTTCAACGAATTAGAAAGGGCAATCGGCAGATTCATCTGGAATAACAAAATACCTAGGATAGCAAAAACTCTTCTCAAGGATAAAAGAACCTCTGGTGGAATGACCATGCCTGACCTAAAGCTGTACCACAGAGCAATTGTGATAAAAACAGCATGGTACTGGTATAGTGACAGACAAGTAGACCAATAGAACAGAATTGAAGACCCAGAGATGAACCCACACACCTATGGTCACTTGATCTTTGACAAGGGAGCTAAAACCATCCAGTGGAAAAAAGACAGCATTTTCAACAAATGGTGCTGGTACAACTCTCAGTTATCATGTAGAAGAATGCGAATTGATTCATTTCTATCTCCTTGTACTAAGGTCAAATCTAAGTTGATTAAGGAACTCCACATAAAACCAGAGACACTGAAACTTATAGAGGAGAAAGTGGGGAAAAGCCTTGAAGATATGGGCACAGGGGGAAAATTCCTGAATAGAACAGCAATGGCTTGTGCTGTAAGATTGAGAATTGACAAATGGAACCTCATGAAACTGCAAAGCTTTTGCAAGGCAAAAAACACCGTCAATAAGACAAAAAGACCACCAACAGATTGGGAAAGGATCTTTAACTATCCTAAATCAGATAGGGGACTAATATCCAATATATATAAAGAACTCAAGAAGGTGGACTCCAGAAAATCAAATAACCCCATTAAAAAATGGGGCTCAGAGCTGAACAAAGAATTCTCACCTGAGGAATACCGAATGGCAGAGAAGCACCTGAAAAAATGTTCAACATCCTTAATCATCAGGGAAATGCAAATCAAAACAACCCTAAGATTCCACCTCACACCAGTCAGAATGGCTAAGATGAAAAATTCAGGTGACAGCAGATGCTGGCGAGGATGTGGCGAAAGAGGAACACTCCTCCATTGTTGATGGGATTGCAAGCTTGTACAACCACTCTGGAAATCAGTCTGGCGGTTCCTCAGAAAATTGGACATAGTACTACCGGAGGATCCCGCAATACCTCTCCTGGGCATATATCCAGAAGATGTCCCAACTGGTAAGAAGGACACATGCTCCACTATGTTCATAGCAGCCTTATTTATAATAGCCAGAAGCTGGAAAGAACCCAGATGCCCCTCAACAGAGGAATGGATACAGAAAATGTGGTACATTTACACAATGGAGTACTACTCAGCTATTAAGAAGAATGAATTTATGAAATTCCTAGGCAAATGGATGGACCTGGAGGGCATCTTTCTGAGTGAGGTAACCCAATCACAAAGGAACTCTCACAATATGTACTCACTGATAAGTGGTTATTAGCCCAGAAACTTAGGATACCGAAGATATAAGATCCAATTTGCTAAACGCATGAAACTCAAGAAGAACGAAGACCAAAGTGTGGACACTTTGCCCCTTCTTAGAAATGGGAACAAAACACCCAGGGAAGGAGTTACAGAGACAAAATTTGGAAGTGTGACAAAAGGATGGACCATCTAGTGATTGCCATATCCGGGGATCCATCCCATAATCAGCTTCCAAACGCTGACACCATTGCATACACTAGCAAGATTTTGCTGAAAGGACCCAGATATAGCTGTCTTTTGTGAGACTATGCAGGGGCCTAGCAAACACAGAAGTGGATGATCACAGTCAGCTATTGGATGGGTCACAGGGCCCCCAATGGAGGAGAGAAAGTACCCAAGGAGCTAAAGGGAACTGCAACCCTAAAGGTGGAACAACAATACTAACTAACCAGTACCTTGGAGCTCTTGTCTCTAGCTGCATATGTATCAAAAGATGGCCTAGTCGGCCATCACTGCAAAGAGAGGCCCATTGGACCTGCAAACTTTATATGCCCAAGTACAGGGGAATGCCAGGGCCAAAAAGGGGGAGTGGGTGTGTAGGGGATTGTGGGGGTGGGTATGGGGGAATTTTGGGATAGCATTGGAAATGTAAACGAGGAAAATGCCTAATTAAACAAATACTGCAAAAAAAAAGAGCATGAAGAAAATGCTGCACTCTTATGACATCTTAATTTTTTTCTTTAGTCATAAATGGGAAGTTCAGGTATAGTAGCGTGGTAGTTTGCCAAAGTAACTGCAGCAAAAGGTGAATGAACTATGTCATCTTATCTCTTAGAGGATATATATATATATATATATATATATATATATATATTGATAGAATTATTGTCAATATCAAAAATATGCTTGCAGGCTCTCTGTGGTGTGTCTCTTTAAGTTTTGAAGATCATAGCAAAGGAGAGTATGATACCAAAAATAAGGCTGCGGCGCCAGGTCGACTCCAACTATCTTAGAAAAATCACTAGAGGTGACAGGTTTTACAGCAATATATTTTAGAGTATGGTTCTCTTTGGAAACTTTTGTATTGATCACATTCTCCTGTACAGAAGTGATTGCGGGGGTTGGGGGGGGGGTTACTTCATTTGAGAGAACTGACTGGATTTGATGGGTACTTGAGTCTTTTTCATTTTTTGTGAAGTGCTTAAATCATTTTCTTCTGGTCTTAACTCCCCGAATCCACAAATTTCCAGAAATAGAAGTGCTCCTGAAATAGATATAATTTTATTCTTTAGCAGCCTTACTTAATTTTAGCTATTTTTTTATACATTGTTAGAACCATTTTATCATTGCATGGAAACTGATAATACTGTCATAGATGAGCAACACACTTGATAACTTCAGACGAGAATGTGACATCCAGCCTCTGCCTGGGAAATAATAAAAAATGCATTCCCAATACCATGGAATGTCTATCATATAAAGTACACATGCCAGGGGACTTATAAAAACCTAACGATCCTTTCGGTCTCGTACAACAAATAGTTCTTTCCTGTTATTTAGCTAACACTTAAATGTAAATATAAGTAAAGAACTCAAAAATAACAGTTCTAAAACGAAAAGAAATACCCGTTCTAATACTATATATTAGTACCTCAGGGGAGTTTTCATATCAAATACTTAAAGCTCTGGCTGAAAACACTTCTTAAGCAATCGATTGCATTAGCTTGAATGTAAGGGAAATTTTAAAAAGATTATAAAGCAGCAATGTAGCTGTTCTGGCTAATTTTATACCAACTCAACAGAAGCTAGAGTCATCAGAGAGGAGGAAACCCCCAGTGAGGAAATACTGCTATCAGGTCAGGCTGTGTGCAGAAAAGCCTGTTGGGCATTTTCATAATTAGTGATTGATGTGGAAGATCCATTATAGGAGGGGATACTTATGAACTGGTGGTTGTGGACAATATAAGAAAGCAGGATAAGAAAGACCTGAAGATGGCCTTTCCTTCAGTCTCTGTTCTATTCTTTCCCCCTGTATTTCCTTTAGATAGGATAAATTCTGGGTTAAAATTTTGAGAAAGGTGGGTATGGGCAGGCCCATCCCTCAACCACGGGCTGTGCCTAACCTCTGGATATGATCTCTATAGGTTCTCTCTCCTCTTTGTTGGGTATTTCAGCTTATGTCATGCCCATTAGATTCTAGAAGCCTCTTGCTTTCCTGGCACCTGGGACTTTCTGTTGGCTACTCCACCTCATATGAAGCCACCAAACCCAGAGACTATTGCTGATGCCAAGAAGTGCTTGCTTACAGTAGCCTGATATGGATGTCTCCTGAGAGGCTTGGCCAGAGCCTTAAGGATACAGTTGCAGATGCTTGCCTCCAAACATCAACAATCAGACTGAGCAGAGGACCTCAATGGAGGAATTAAAGGACTGAAGGAGCTGAAGGGATTTGCAACCCCATAGGAAGAACAACAATATCAAACAACCAGACAGCCCCCACAATACAGAGCTCCCAGGGACTAAGCCAACAAGCAAAGAGTACACATGATGGGACTCATGGCTACAGCAGCATATGTAGCTGAGGACAGCCTTGTCGGAGATGAAAGGGAGGGGAGGCCCTTGGTGCTATAAAGGCTTGATGCTCCAGTGTAGGGGAATGTTAGGGTGGTGGGGCAGGAGTGGACATGTTCGTGGGGGAGCACCCATGTGGAGGCAGGGGGAGGAGGGGTGGGATGTGGGGGTTCCTGGAGAGGAAACTGGGAAGGGGGATAACATTTGAAATTTAAATAAACAAAATAACCAATAAAAATATTTTTAAAAAGGAAGACTTGAAGAGCAAGTCATTAAACAGCATCCCTCCATGGCCTCTGCATTAGCCTTTGGGTTCCTGTCTGGATTGTGATCCTTCCTAGCCCCCCCCCACACACACACACAATGGACTATGGTTCAGAATATATATGTGAAATAAGCTGTTTCATCAACAAGTTGCTTTTGGTCATGGTGTTCCATCACAGCAGCAGTAACCCTTTGTAACTTTAAAGTAGCAGTAAGGTAAACAATCACTGAAGTTAGAATTGCTATGAAAAATCTTCCAATATTTAATTTTTTAGGACTAAGTTTCACACATTGTGCTAGAAATGGGAAAAGAATACTGCAGAACACAAATGCATAGCATCCTTATTTAAAAGGAATGATGTCCAGACTCCCTGTTACAAAAGCAAAACCCTTGAAGAGAAATAGTGTACATTTTCCTTACACACCACTTTCATCGATGGACAGATCGTGGAAACAGAAACTAAACAGAGACACACTGAAACTAACAGAAGTTATGAGAGAAATGGATTTAACAGATATCTACAGAATATTTTATCCTAAAACAAAAGGATATACCTTCTTCTCAGCACCTCATGGTACCTTCTCCAAAATTGACCATATAATTGGTCACAAAACAGACCTCAACAGATACAAAAATATTAAAATTATCCCATGCATTCTATCACAGCATCAAGGACAAAGGCTGATCTTCAATAACAACATAAATAATAGAAAGCTGACATTCACTTGGAAGCTGAACAACACTCTACTCAATGATACCTTGGTCAAGGAAGAAATAAAGAAAGAGATTACAGACTTTTTAGAGTTTATTGAAAATGAAGCCACAACATACACAAACTGACAGGACACAATGAAAGCAATGCTAAGAGGAAAACCCATAGCTCTGAGTGCCTTCAAAAAGAAAATAGAGCATACAATAGCACCTTGACAGCACAACTAAAAGCTCAAGAACAAACAAAAGCAAATTCACCCAAAAGCAGGAAATAATCAAACTCAGGGCTGAAATTAACCAATTGGAAACCAAAAGAACTATTCAAAGAATCAACCAAACCAGGAGCTGGTTCTTTGACAAAATCAACAAGATAGATAAACCCTTAGCCAGACTCAATAAAGGGCACAGGGACAGTATCCTAATTCACAAAATCAGAAATGAAAAGGGAGACAACAACAGAACCTGAGGAAACCCAAAATATCATCAGATCCTTGTACAAAAGGCCCAATAAAACTGGAAAACCCAGATGAAATGGACAAATTTTCTAGACAAATAACAGGTACCAAAGTTAAATCAGGATCAGATTAACAATCTAAACAGTCTCATATCCCCTAGAGAAATAGAAGCTTTTATTGATAGCCCCCCAATCAAAGAAAGCCCAGGACCAGATGGGTTTAGTGCAGAGTTCTATCAGACCTTCAAAGAAAACCTAATTCCAATTCTCCTCAAACGATTCTACAAAATTGAAACAGAAAGTACTCTATTCAATTCATTCTATGAAGTCACAATTACTCTGATACCTAAAGCACATAAAGACCCAACAAAGAAAGTGAACTTCAGACCAATTTCCTTATGAATATAGATGCAAAAATACTCAATAAAATTCATGAAAGCTGAATCCAAGAACAGTGAAATCCAAGAACACATCAAAACATTCATCCATCATGATGACCCAGACACTATTGCATATGTCAGCAAGATTGTGCTGACAGGACCCTGATATAGCTGTCTCTTGTGAGGCTACACCAGTTCCTGGCAAATACAGAGTAGATGCTCACAGTCATCTATTGGATGGAACACAGTGCCCCCAATGGAGAAGCTAGAGAAAATACCCAAAGAGCTAAAGGGGTCTGCACTCCTATAGGAGGAACAACAATATGAACTAACCAGTACCCCCCCCCCCTTGAGCTGAGCTGTCTCTAGTTGCATATGTTGTAGAGGATGGCCTAGTCGGCCATCAATGGGAGGAGAGTGTGGGGAGCCGCACTCACATTTGCCATTATAAGATGGCGCTGACAGCTGTGTTCTAAGTAGTAAATAATCTGCACATGTGCAGGGGCAGTTTTCCCGCCATGTGCTCTGCCTTTCTCGTGATGACAACTGGGCCAATGGGCTGCAGCCAATCAGGGAGTGACACGTCCTAGGCGGAGGATAATTCTCCTTAAAAGGGACAGGGTTCTGGCACTCCCTCTCTTCGTCTCTTTCTCTTAGTCTTTTCCTCTGCTCTCTTCCTCTGCTCTCTGCCTCTCTCTCTGCCCCTCTCTCTGCCTCTCTCTCTGCGTCTCTCTGTGTCTCTCTCTCTCTTCCTCTCTGCCTCTCTCTGCCGCGCTCTTCCTCTCTTGCTCCTGAGTAAGCAATAAAGCTTTGCCGCAGAAGATTCTGGCTTGTTGCGTCTTTCCTGGCCTGTCGCGAACGCGCGTAAAAGGAGAGGCTCTTGGTCTTGAGAAGATTATATGCCCCAGTACAGGGCCAGGAAGTCGGAGTGGGTGGATTGGGGAGCAGGGCAGGGGGGGATATAAGGGACTTTTAGGATAGCATTTGAAATGTAAATGTAGAATATATCTAATAAAATATATCTATATAGATAGAATATATATATATATATATATATATATATATATATATATATATACATACATACCATTATGAACCACAAATATCCAAAAACTCTAAATAGTTTAAATTTCCAAAATTAGGAGAATAATCAACTATCCAGGCAAAATATTGATCATGTTTTTAGGCTTCACTTAAAAAATAAAGGGCAAAAGTCCACCATTAGTAAGGGCAGAGACACTGCCAGCACTAGTGAATTGACTGGATTTGTGTTGCTTAAGTTGAAAACTGGAGCCTTGAAAGAAAAGGGTATTAATACAGCAAGAAGTTACTGGAAAAGAAAATAACTGATCTATCCAATGTTCTGAGAATGTAAGTTAGCATACTTCTAAAAGTTCAGTGAACCTCAAGAATTAAACATGCCAAGAAAACGGCTCTTATATAATGACAGAAAATCAACATTAAAGACATAAAGGTGTCCACAATTAGTAGCATATACCACACAATGTAGCAGAGATTAAATAATGAGAAAATAATCAGAAACAATTTCATACTTAAGGAAAGCAGACACATCCTTAAAAATATGTCAAAATATATTTCTACACTCAGTAAAAATGTCCCTAGTAATGAGACAATCTAAATATATTTTTAGATAAATGACCTTTTATTAATAGGCTTCTTTCTTTGCAAAGGAAAGAATTCTCAACATTAACATTTCTGTACATCCTTTATATTCTTTGCTCATAAAGTTGTAAATATTTTGTGGATAATGGGAACCTTGTTTAGCAGTACTAGACAATATTTTATAAATCTAAAAAAATAAAAGCACAGGGAGGTATCAGGTGATTGGATTAGAGTGACAGTGATTACCATGGACTCACTGCACACACACACACACACACACACACACACATGCACCCATGCACACATCATGCATGTACATGCACAGGCACAACACAGATACACACACGTGCATACATATACACATGCACAACACAGACACACACAGACACACACACACACATACACACACACACACACACACACACACACACACACACACATACACATGTTCTAAGCATTAAGCTCAGGTCTTCTGTAAGAGCAACAGATTCTCAAACCAAACTGGCCCTACTATATATTCAGATAATCTTAAAGGCAATCTAGGCTTTCCATATATTTACACCCTATTTCTTTTATTGATATCATACAAAAGAGTCAGCATTGTTATAATTTGGTAAGAGTGATTCATTATCATTACTGAAAACTTATACTTGATTTGGTTTTCTTACTTGATACCTAATGTTGCTACTGTGAGAAATCATATTTATTTTGTCATCATGTGTCCCATATCCTCTTGTAAAGGAGGAAGCTCAATAAGACAGGGCATTCTAGAGCAATGGTTCTCACACTATGGGCTATGACCTTTTGGTGGTCATATCATCCTTTTACAGAGGTCACCTAACACCATTGAAAAACACAAGTATTTAAATTATGACTCATAGTAGTAGAAATTTATAATTAAAAAGTGTCAAAGTAAATAATTTTATGTTTGGAAGTTAACACAACATGAGGGACTGTATTAAAGGGCCACAGCATTAAAAATGTTGAGAGCCACTTATCTAGAGGACTATGAAACATTCCAACCTGTAGGGAAACCACTTAAATTCAGGAAGTAAACAACTCAATGGCTTCAAGAAGTCCCTGGAACTTGTTGCTGCTACTGATTCCTTCACTGATGGTATAGAATCACTAGCAGTAATCAGTAACCAGAGATTTTCTCAGATCAACCAAGCTACCTGAAAGAGAAAAACACTAGCCAAACAGCCTAGATGACTCTTAGACAACGGAGATGTTTCAAAGACTCAGACCAGGTGAGCTGCCTGGAAGAAGCAGATGCTGGACAAGATGCTTGGAAGATGCTTAGAGCACCTGAGTCCCTGGTCAGGACATGGTGCAATCTGTTGAAGTTGTGTACTACATTCCTCGTTTCCAGCTTTTGCGAGTAGCCACTTGCTCTGGGGTGAGCTTTGGTGATGCAGCTGTCTTTGAGACATTTCTTTTTCTGAAAGTTACCCAAATCTTCAAAACAAGGAAATGTTGAGACATTGGGATATTGGTTGAGTCTTAAGTCAACGGGATATCACTGTTAAGTATATCACATTCCTACCATTGTTGAACTGGAGAGAGTAGCATATTCTTTCTTTCAAAGAATGTCTCAGCCCCAGCCTAGGTTGGTTATGAACTCACAAATTTGAACCTTGGCTTTCATATTTTAGGTTACAAGTGTCTGCCAACACATCTAAAACTTTGGGAGCACTTTCCCAATACTCTAGTATCAACTTTTATATTTATTGTTCCAGATCCAGAGTGGACCCCTATGGTCTATTTTATCAGCAATTGGTAACTGAATCAAGATTTCCAGTCCCCAATTAAGGTTACGGGAGTGATATTTTTTAAGCTCTTAAATTCTGACTTTACATATATTTATACTCATAAAAACATTTTATATTTTTGTATAAACATATATTTCAGTGTATAACCATATTACAGTTGGCTTTACTGTAACTGAACACAAATTCGAAGCACCTGAGTAAGGAGCTGCACCTGAAGCACTGTTCTAATCATCTTGACTGACATGGGAATGTTCATCCCAGTTGTAGCTGGTACCTTTTGGTAGGAGGCCAGATACAAAAGAGTATTTTAGAAACCAGTTTGTGACTCGAGCCCCGGGCTACCTTGCCAGCAGAGTCGCCTGACACCCGCAAGGGCCCACACAGGATTCCCCACGGGATCCTAAGACCTCTGGTGAGTGGAACACAGCGCCGGCCCCAATCCAATCGCGAGGAACCTGAGACTGCTGTACATAGGGAAGCAGACTACCCAGGCCTGACCTGGGGCACAAGCCCCTTCCGCTCCACTCGAGCCCCGGGCTATCTTGCCAACGGAGTCGCCTGACACCCGCAAGGGCCCACACAGGATTCCACAAGGGATCCTAAGACCTCTAGTGAGTGGAACACAACTTCTGCCAGGAGTTCGGTTCGAACACCAGATATCTGGGTACCTTCCCTGCAAGAAGAGAGCTTTCCTGCAGAGAATACTCTACCCACTGAAACTAAGGAGAGTGCTACCCTCCCAGGTCTGCTTATAGAGGCTAACAGAGTCACCTGAAGAACAAGCTCTTAACAGGACAACTATAACAGCTAGCTTCAGAGATTACCAGATGGCGAAATGCAAACGTAAGAATCCTACTAACAGAAATCAAGACCACTCACCATCATCAGAACGCAGCACTCCCACCCCACCTAGTCCTGGGCACCCCAACACAACCGAAAATCTAGACCCAGATTTAAAAACATTTCTCATGATGATGATAGAGGACATCAAGAAGGACTTTCATAAGTCACTTAAAGAATTACAGGAGAGCACTGCTAAAGAGTTACAGGCCCTTAAAGAAAAGCAGGAAAACACAGCCAAACAGGTAGAAGTCCTTAAAGAAAAACAGGAAAACACATCCAAACAGGTAATGGAAATGAACAAAACCATACTAGAACTAAAAAGGGAAGTAGACACAGTAAAGAAAACCCAAAGCGAGGCAACGCTGGAGAAAGAAACCTTAGGAAAGAGATCTGGAACCATAGATGCGAGCATCAGCAACAGAATACAAGAAATGGAAGAGAGAATCTCAGGTGCAGAAGATTCCATAGAGAACATTGACACAACAGACAAAGAAAATACAAAATGCAAAAGGATCCTAACTCAAAACATCCAGGAAATCCAGGACACAATGAGAAGACCAAACCTACGGATAATAGGAATTGATGAGAATGAAGATTTTCAACTTAAAGGGCCAGCTAATATCTTCAACAAAATAATAGAAGAAAACTTCCCAAACATAAAGAAAGAGATGCCCATGATCATACAAGAAGCCTAAAGAACTCCAAATAGACTGGACAAGAAAAGAAATTCCTCCCGACACATAATAATCAGAACAACAAATGCACTAAATAAAGATAGAATATTAAAAGCAGTAAGGGAGAAAGGTCAAGTAACATATAAAGGAAGGCCTATCAGAATTACACCAGACTTTTCACCAGAGACTATGAAAGCCAGAAGAGCCTGGACAGATGTTATACAGACACTAAGAGAACACAAATGCCAGCCCAGGCTAATATACCCGGCCAAACTCTCAATTACCATAGATGGAGAAACCAAAGTATTCCACGACAAATCCAAATTCACACAATATCATTCCACAAATCCAGCCCTTCAAAGGATAATAACAGAAAAGAAGCAATACAAGAACGGAAATCATGCCCTAGAACAAGCAAGAAAGTAATCCCTCAACAAACCAAAAAGAAGACAGCCACAAGAACAGAATGCCAACTCTAACAACAAAAATAAAAGAAAGCAACAATTACTTTTCCTTAATATCTCTTAATATCAATGGACTCAATTCCCCAATAAAAAGACATAGACTAACAGACTGGCTACACAAACAGGATCCAACATTCTGCTGCTTACAGGAAACCCATCTCAGGGAAAAAGACAGACACTACCTCAGAGTGAAAGGCTGGAAAACAATTTTCCAAGCAAATGGTCGGAAGAAACAAGCTGGAGTAGCCATCCTAATATCGGATAAAATCGACTTCCAACCCAAAGTTATCAAAAAAGACAAGGAGGGACACTTCATACTCATCAAAGGTAAAATCCTCCAAGAGGAACTCTCAATTCTGAATATCTACGCTCCAAATGCAAGGGCAGCCACATTCATTAAAGACACTTTAGTAAAGATCAAAGCACACATTGCACCTCACACAATTATAGTGGGAGACTTCAACACAGCACTTTCATCAATGGACAGATCGTGGAAACAGAAACTAAACAGGGACACAGTGAAACTAACAGAAGTTATGAAACAAATGGACCTGACAGATATCTACAGAACATTTTATCCTAAAACAAAAGGATATACCTTCTTCTCTGCACCTCACGGGACGTTCTCCAAAATTGACCATATAATTGGTCACAAAACAGGCCTCAACAGATACAAAAATATTGAAATTGTCCCATGTATCCTATCAGACCACCATGGCCTAAGACTGATCTTCATTAACAACATAAATAATGGAAAGCCAACATTCACGTGGAAACTGAACAACACTCTTCTCAATGATACCTTGGTCAAGGAAGGAATAAAGAAAGAAATTAAAGACTTTTTAGAGTTTAAGGAAAATGAAGCCACAACATACCCAAACCTTTGGGACACAAAGAAAGCATTTCTAAGAGGGAAACTCATAGCTCTGAGTGCCTCCAAGAAGAAACAGGAGAGAGCACATACTAGCAGCTTGACAACACATCTAAAAGCTCTAGAAAAAAAAGGAAGCAAATTCACCCAAGAGGAGTAGATGGCAGGAAATAATCAAACTCAGGGGTGAAATCAACCAAGTGGAAACAAGAAGAACTATTCAAAGAATTAACCAAACGAGGAGTTGGTTCTTTGAGAAAATCAACAAGATAGATAAACCCTTAAGTAGACTCACTAGAGGGCACAGGGACAAAATCCTAATTAACAAAATCAGAAATGAAAAGGGAGGCATAACAACAGATTCTGAAGAAATCCAAAACACCATCAGATCCTTCTACAAAAGGTTATACTCAACAAAACTGGAAAACCTAGAGGAAATGGTCAAATTTCTGGACAGATACCAGGTACCAAAGTTGAGTCAGGATCAAGTTGACCATCTAAACAATCCCATATCACCTAAAGAAATAGAAGCAGTTATTAATAGTCTCCCAGCCAAAAAAAGCCCAGGACCAGACAGGTTTAGTGCAGAGTTCTATCAGACCTTCAAAGAAGATCTAATTCCAGTTCTGCACAAACTATTTCACAAAATAGAAGTAGAAGGTACTCTACCCAACTCATTTTATAAAGCCACTATTACTCTGATACCTAAACCACAGAAAGACCCAACAAAGATAGAGAACGTCAGACCAATTTCTCTTATGAATATCGATGCAAAAATCCTCAATAAAATTCTTGCTAACCGAATCCAAGAACACATTAAAGCAATCATCCATCCTGACCAAGTAGGTTTTATTCCAGGAATGCAGGGATGGTTTAATATACGAAAATCCATCAATGTAATCCTTTATATAAACAAACTCAAAGACAAAAACCACATGATCATCTCATTAGATGCAGAAAAAGCATTTGACAAGATTCAACACCCATTCATGATAAAATTTTTGGAAGGATCAGGAATTCAAGGCCCATACCTAAACATGATAAAAGCAATCTACAGCAAACCAGTAGCCAACATCAAAGTAAATGGGGAGAAGCTGGAAGCAATCCCACTAAAATCAGGGACTAGACAAGGCTGCCCACTTTCTCCCTACCTTTTCAACATAGTACTTGAATTATTAGCCAGAGCAATTCGACAACAAAAGGAGATCAAGGGGATACAAATTGGTAAAGAGGAAGTCAAAATATCACTTTTTGCAGATGATATGATAGTATATATAAGTGACCCTAAAAATTCTACCAGAGAACTCCTAAACCTGATAAACAGCTTCGGTGAAGTAGCTGGATATAAAATAAACTCAAACAAGTCAATGGCCTTTCTCTATACAAAGAATAAACAGGCTGAGAAAGAAATTAGGGAAACAACACCCTTCTCAATAGTCACAAATAATATAAAATATCTTGGCGTGACTCTAACTAAGGAGGTGAAAGATCTGTATGATAAAAACTTCAAATCTCTGAAGAAAGAAATTAAAGAAGATCTCAGAAAATGGAAAGACCTCCCATGCTCATGGATTGGCAGGATCAACATTTTAAAAATGGCTATCTTGCCAAAAGCAATCTACAGATTCAATGCAATCCCCATCAAAATTCCAATTCAATTCTTCAACGAATTAGAAGGAGCAATTTGCAAATTCATCTGGAATAACAAAAAACCTAGGATAGCAAAAACTCTTCTCAAGGATAAAAGAACCTCTGGTGGAATCACCATGCCTGACCTAAAGCTTTACTACAGAGCAATTGTGATAAAAACTGCATGGTACTGGTATAGAGACAGACAAGTAGACCAATGGAATAGAATTGAAGACCCAGAAATGAACCCACACACCTATGGTCACTTGATCTTAGACAAGGGAGCTAAAACCATCCAGTGGAAGAAAGACAGCATTTTCAACAATTGGTGCTGGCACAACCGGTTGTTATCATGTAGAAGAATGCGAATCGATCCATACTTATCTCCTTGTACTAAGGTCAAATCTAAGTGGATCAAGGAACTTCACATAAAACCAGAGACACTGAAACTTATAGTGGAGAAAGTGGGGGAAAGCCTTGAAGATATGGGCACAGGGGAAAAATTCCTGAACAGAACAGCAATGGCATGTGCTGTAAGATCGAGAATTGACAAATGGGACCTAATGAAACTCCAAAGTTTCTGCAAGGCAAAAGACACCGTCAATAAGACAAAAAGACCACCAACAGATTGGGAAAGGATCTTTACCTATCCTAAATCAGATAGGGGACTAATATCCAACATATATAAAGAACTCAAGAAGGTGGACTTCAGAAAATCAAATAACCCCATTAAAAAATGGGGCTCAGAGCTGAACAAAGAATTCTCACCTGAGGAATACCGAAAGGCAGAGAAGCACCTGAAAAAATGTTCAATATCCTTAATCATCAGGGAAATGCAAATCAAAACAACCCTGAGATTCCATCTCACACCAGTCAGAATGGCTAAGATCAAAAATTCAGGTGACAGCAGATGCTGGCGTGGATGTGGAGAAAGAGGAACACTCCTCCATTGTTGGTGGGATTGCAGGTTTGTACAACCACTTTGGAAATCAGTCTGGCGGTTCCTCAGAAAATTGGACATAGTACTACCGGAGGATCCAGCAATACCTCTCCTGGGCATATATCCAGAAGATGCCCCAACTGGTAAGAAGGACACATGCTCCACTATGTTCATAGCAGCCTTATTTATAATAGCCAGAAGCTGGAAAGAACCCAGATGCCCCTCAACAGAGGAATGGATACAGAAAATGTGGTACATCTACACAATGGAGTACTACTCAGCTATTAAAAAGAATGAATTTATGAAATTCCTAGCCAAATGGATGGACCTGGAGGGCATCATCCTGAGTGAGGTAACACATTCACAAAGGAACTCACACAATATGTACTCACTGATAAGTGGATATTAGCCCCAAACCTAGGATTCCCAAGATGTAAGATACAATTTCCTAAACACATGAAACTCAAGAAAAATGAAGACTGAAGTGTGAACACTATGCCCCTCCTTAGAATTGGGAACAAAACACCCATGGAAGGAGTTACAGAGACAAAGTTTGGAGCTGAGATGAAAGGATGGACCATGTAGAGACTGCCATATCCAGGGATCCACCCCATAATCAGCATCCAAACGCTGACACCATTGCATACACTAGCAAGATTTTATCGAAAGGACCCAGATGTAGCTGTCTCTTGTGAGACTATGCCGGGGCCTAGCAAACACAGAAGTGGATGCTCACAGTCAGCTAATGGATGGATCACAGGGCTCCCAATGGAGGAGCTAGAGAAAGAACCCAAGGAGCTAAAGTGATCTGCAACCCTATAGGTGGAACAACATTATGAACTAACCAGTACCCCGGAGCTCTTGACTCTAGCTGCATATGTATCAAAAGATGGCCTAGTCGGCCATCACTGGAAAGAGAGGCCCATTGGACACGCAAACTTTATATGCCCCAGTACAAGGGAATGCCAGGGCCAAAAAGGGGGCGTGGGTGGGTAGGGGAGTGGGGGTGGGTGGGTATGGGGGACTTTTGGTATAGCATTGGAAATGTAAATGAGCTAAATACCTAATAAAAAATGGAAAAAAAAATAGAAGGGAGAAAAAAAAAAAAAAGAAACCAGTTTGTCTTGCCATTTGCTTGCTTATAGTTCCCTCTTTCAACTGAGTTGATGTCTTTCTTGGTTGTTGCTGCTACTGATTCCTTCACTGATGGTAGAATCAGAATTTCCAAGGTTTTGTCCTGGAAAAGGAACCAGTAGATCTCCCAGGTGCCAGACTAGAACTACCAAGAATATGCTTTGTGAATGGAGTGACTGCTGATCCTTGCCACCCCCATTCTCCAGTGAGGGACAACTATTCTGGAACTCCTCTGATTCATGAGTCACCAACTAGCCTCTATGGTCCAGCACTGGTGTTTCAGTACTCAGTGCTTAGTGCTTGGGGTGTAATTTGGTCATTGTTAATATTTTAAAGCTCACTTAATAAGTCTCCCTGGTTCTTTTCTTCTAGAAAACCATTTAATGTATATTGTAGAAATCAATTCTTATTCATGAACCCCTAACTCTAATCCACTACAACAGACCACTCTCATTTCCACACATACTCAAACAATGAGAAACCTGTTTCCCATTACATACCACTTAATACTTAACTGTTCAATTGATCAGTATTTGTATAGGGATCACATATTTATTGACTTG
Source organism: Mus musculus (assembly GCF_000001635.26). Taxonomy (NCBI): domain Eukaryota; kingdom Metazoa; phylum Chordata; class Mammalia; order Rodentia; family Muridae; genus Mus; species Mus musculus. The sequence continues at coordinate 22,099,087 of NC_000067.6, forward strand.
TATTTTCATAGAAAACAAAAATTTCAATTTAACTATAGTATCTTTGTACAGATTCATTTATCTTACATGTGGAGAAGCCACTTACTTATAAAGTTACTAAATGTTGCAAAGCTATTAGCTTCTAATTGAAAGATTCCTTCTACAGGGGAGAAGGTGGCTCACAGGACTTACAGGATTCAGGAAGCTCAGGAAAATCATGAGGCTTAGGAACCTCTTGAAAATTACAGGATACAGGAAGCTCAGAAAGATACAATTTTCCTGATGCTTCTGTCTCTGGTTATATGGGTAGTAAGCAATACAGTATCTGAGAGAGCTCAGTGAGTAAGAGTTCTTATAAAACAAACATGGGACTATTAGTGTAAATCCCTACCACCTACCTACATAAAAGGCTTGCCTTGATCTTGTGCATGCCTGAAACACAACAAGTGTGGAAGGCAGAGATGAGACAAGAAGCTCACTGAGACAGCAGCCTATGTCCAGGTTCAGAGAGAGACTCAATCTCAAGTGTATAAGGAAATATATTAGTTATACAGTGACAAAAAGCAACTTAAGGAAGAAAAGTTTTATTTTTGCTTTGGACTCCGGGGGGAGGGGGGTGTGGAATCCATAATTGTAGGGAAGGGTATGGCAGAAGTAATAGAAAACAAAGATCACATTCTCATTCATACAGGAAGCAGAATGGCCAAACAGGAAGTAGGGAGAGCTATAAACCGTTAAAACCCACCTCAGTGTCATACTTCCTGTAGCAATGTTCCACATCTTAAAGGCTCCATAGCCTCCCCAGATGGCACTACCAACTGAGAACTAAATGTTTCAAAGCATGAGCTACTGGGGGTATTTTTCCTTCAAACCATAGCATTGTCTCAAGGAGAATTATGACCTTGTTATTGTTTTCATTTGGAAATTATAACATGACATAAGGAGATGTGATTAGATATTAAGATGACAAAGGTTGGACTTGCTATGGTAAATCTTGGTTGTTAGTTTGCCTGGATCTGCAATAAACTAAAGCATAAGCCACTGCACATTCCATGAGGAGTCTTCTTGTTCCAAGTTTTTGAAGTAGGTCCTCACTCTAGGTGATGGTGGCTCAGATAAAAAGGAAATTTTGATTGTTGTATGCACTATTTATAGAAAGTTCATCTATTCTGTTCCAGTGGCATTTCTTTGATTATGTTAGAACCAGATTCTTTGATTTTTCATTTTAGACTGAAGACCAGTAGCTCTCCAGGAATGTTTCATTGTGCTGATTCTTATTGAGATAGGGAGACATTCAGCACTGTGGACTGAGTAATTACCAGAGTCTCTGTTTACCCAGTATGAGATAGCCATTGTTGGACTACCAGAACATATTGTATAAACCAATCTAATAAAGCCTCTCTTAATATATATATTAATAATAACAGTACTCTCCTTTAGAGAACCCTAGCTAATACAGGTAGAGTGGGTGGTAGAGTAGTGTCTAGGACTGGCCTCAACGTGGGGCCCTCCATCCACAGGAGAATCAGAGTCCCAGTACAGGTGGGCAGGGAGTCGGTGAAAAGTGACAAACAAATGCGGACTCACGGGAGCGTTGTATCTGAATGTCATTTCTCAAAGCAAGCATCAGACTTATAAATGACTTTTACACAAAACAGAGGAATGCATACAAAAAGCTAATAGGAACCAATTGGTATAAAAATCAATGTTAACAACTGGGATCAAAAACAGCCCCACCTAAGGTCAGCTTAATCTTAGAAGCCAGGGGCAAGGGCTTTGTGCCCTTGCCATAGTTCCAATTCTAGTCTATTGTATAGTCCACCTTCCCCCTAAGCCACTGTAAATTCCTATGTATGGGAGTGACTCTGCTGTTGTTCTAAGTATACTATAGACTAGCCCTGACATTACCAGCTCTATTCAAGTAAATTGTAATGCCTGATTTCTTTCACTGTCTCTCTTACAATACTAGAGGTAATTCTGAATGTTACCTAATAGGTAATATTCTTACTGAATTCCAAGCCCAGGGTCGGCTCAAGGACTTTCTAGGACATTGGAACACTGGTGGAGGCTAATCTAACTTAGCTATATGTCAAAATCAATCCTTTGAGGCATTTACAATAAAGCAATATTGAAGGAAAGCACACAGATCCATTCACTGACTAAAGCAAGGACAGATTTGAAGCATTCGTTTTATAGGATGCCACAGTTCCAGGAGACTAAGTTTCCATGAACTTTTCGCCTCCAGACTGCGTCCAAGCTTTTGGGCTTGTCACGTGAGTCACTACTGAAGTGGGTGTGGCAGAGTAGAACATCCAAAGTCCTTCTCTGGACTTTATGAACTCATGGGCATACATGTCCACACACAGTGAACATATCACACACACACACACACACACACACACACAGAGAGAGAGAGAGAGAGAGAGAGAGAGAGAGAGAGAGAGAGAGAAACAGAGAGAGAGAAACAGAGGAAAAATAGCTTCTGAATAAAGTTGCTGTTTTGTTCATTTTCTTCTGCTCTAACAAAGTAGCAGAAATCTGGAAGATAAACTTTCAATGAGAATTTGGCTATTGGTTCTGGAAGCTGGGATCTCAAAGAACAGGACACTACAGATGATGAAGGCCTTTATGTTGCGTCACAGCATGGAAGAAGAGCAAGCATCATGTACAAGATGGAGAAAGAGGATGGATAATATGAGACTTTAGTGCTCTTTCTCATGAGAGCAGAGCCTAATCACTTCATAAGTGTCCTTCCTTCTAATACTGTCACATTAATAATGAAGTTTCAGCATGACTTTTAAGGCAACATCAAACTCAGAAATTCCAATGACCAGTTATATCACATAATTCACCTATTGAAAGATATCATGGATGTTTCCAATGTTAGATAACTATGTTAGGAATAAGGTTGTCATATTATTTTGGAAAACTGGCCCTGTCAGGAATCTCCAAACTTTCTTGCAAAGTGGCTCTGTATTTTTTTTAATTTACCTTTTTTCTATGTGCATTGATGCTTTGCCTTTCCCTGCATGTATGGTTACATAAGAGTATCTGATCTTGGAGTTACAAAACAGTTGTGAGCTGCAATATGGGTGCTGGGATTTGAACCTGGGTCTATCTGGACTGGCAGTCAATGCCCTTAACTACTGAGCCATTGCTCTGGTTCTGGTTTTTTTTTTTTTTTCTTTTGGGTTTTGGTTTTTGGTTTTTGGTTTTTGGTTTTTGGTTGTTGTTTTTGGTTTTTGGTTTTTGGTTTTTGGTTTTTGGTTTTTGGTTTTTGGTTTTTGGTGTTTTTGGTTTTTTTTTTTTTTTGGTTTTTGGTTTTTGGTTTTTGGTTTTTGGTTTTTTCGAGATAGGGTTTCTCTGTATAGCCCTGGCTGTACTGGAAGTTACTCTGTAGACCAGGCTGGCCTCGAACTCAGAAATTCACCTGCCTCTGCCTCCCAAGTGCTGGGATTAAAGGCGTGTGCCACCCCTGTTGACACAGGAGAGTTTTGCCATTCTGTATGCTGAGAGCAAATGTTGATGTCAGACTTTGGGGTTTCGCCTACATGGGTAAGAATGCAGTCATGCCTTCCTGTTGTTTTATTTATCACTTCTCTAAAAATGAATGATTTTTTTTTTTTACAAATGACTAGTAGAATAAAAGAAACATGAGACACAGAAAAGAAGCATAGCAAAAGTAAATTCTCTAATGAAAAGGAAGAAACTCACCAAATGGTTTTATAAAAATTCAGAGTTGAGGTGTAACTAAATAGAAAAATATATGCTTTTACAAAACCTGAGGTACAATTATCAGGTACCTCCCCCCAAATGTTATTTAACTATATGCTATAAATATATTAAGATGCAAATGAATTGAAAGTTGAAGAATGAAAAAGCATGCAAACAATGTTTGCTTCTCCAATTAGCCTTGCTTAGAAATGTGAAAATGCATGTTCTTATTGTGTAGACTTAATAAGTTAATAGATGTATATATCCCCAAATATCCTGGTATATAATATGTATTATTGTGGCTTTTGTGGTTCTTGAAACTGAACCTTAGGATTATTGCTCTTCACTGGAACCTGTAATTATTAAAACTTTGATTTGAGGTAAATATGTCACAGAGAAAGCACAAGGACAAGTTTATCAAGATTAGTCGGGATGAGAAATTTGTATGAAAGTGATAGGTTTAAACTCCAAAGTGAGCATGATGTCTCAGCTCCTCTATATCAAGGCCTGACCTGGGTTGCAATCAGCATACATTTTAGATCTTGTCACTGAGCAAAGACGCCTTAACCACAAAAAGAGCATAACTCTGAAAACATAAATTATTGAAATCAATGTCCTATTTACACACAGACTGGTAGTGATAAAATATCATTGTCAAGGACAGTCTTTATGCAGCCTCCGGAAAAACCTAATAACATCCTCAGAAGCAGAGAAGTTCTCAAAAGGCATCAACGTGTACTTTAATTGGACATTAGAAATGAAGATGGTGCGTCAAATCTGCCACCCTGGAGCCCAGTGCTTTGTCCTGGTTACTGATGTTCAAATGTGTAGGTCTTAAAGGGGAAATGATCAATTCAGAAACATTGCTTGAGGCAAACGTTTTCAAGTCTCTCAGATGATACACCGACATCGATACATATTCTGTGGGGCCTATGATTGTACTGATATGCAAATTTAACTCAAGACAGAGACGGAAGGGAAAAAAAGAAAACAAAAAACAAAAGCAAGCTCACTCACCAGATTGCATTCAAACTGAGCCACCCACCAGGAAAAAAATCCAATGCCACAGAAGGTCACATGCTGAGATCGAAAGCCCTATTAAAGATGCATATTTATGTAGTCCCAGTGGGAGAAATAGTAGAATGTTATAGACACTATGCAAGATCACACCCAGGTAAGAGAAACTGCAGTGGGTTCCGGCAGAATTTTGGAAGACCAACAGAGTCAACTAACCTGAATCCCTAATGCTCTGAGAGACTGAGCCACCAAGTAAAGAGCATAGGAGAGCTAGACCGAGGCCCAAGGCACAGACGTAGATGTGTAGCTCAGGCTTCATGGGAATCTCTCAACAACAGGAGCAGGGTATGTCTCTAAAGCTGTTGCTTGTCTGTGGAATCTGATCCCCAAAGGTGCTGCCTTCTCGGCCTCAGTGGGAGAGAGGTGCCTAACACTGCAGAGATTTGATGCACTACAGTGTAGGGATACCTAGAAGGGGCATCCATCCTGTTGGAGGAAAACAGGAGGGGGGATGGAGAGAAAGACTCTGGGAGGGGAGTTGGGGGTGGGGGAGGAGGCAGCGACTGGTATGTAAAATGAAAAATAAATAAATTAATAGAGGAAAAGAATCTAGGCCAAAAGAATTAAGGATCTGTAGCTTCTCTTACACTTGCTGATGTGCACTGGCGATGTGCATGCAGTGCTTACATTCCTTATCATCATACTCGGCCACTTGGGCACACAGGCTATCGGCCGGAGGGGTCAGTGTGCCTTTCTTCTCTCACTTTCTCCTATTCTGCACCAACTAATCTCAAAGATACCAAGGTCAGGCATATTGGTTCTTATTGGGATAAAAATTCTCAATCCAGCTTAGTTTTTATACTTTTCCTACAAATGTGGGTTTGTATTTTATTCAATATATACTCCCTTTCCTGACTTCTCTGAGAAGGACCTAAAGATACCTTACTAGACTTTTTGAAATTATGTTATTGAAAACATAATGAGATTAGGGAGAGTGAGATAGAACTGAGGGAAAAGAAGAAAAGTAGAACATTGCAAAAGTTAAGGATAGGGTTAAGAATGGGAAATAGAGTATCACAGAAGACTTGGGGCATGCTCAGAGACAGAACAACAACAGAGCCTGGGGTGAGGGAACAGGGAAGGAGGTAAGAGAGTGTGTGGTCTTCATCATCTTCCTGGTTATAGGAAAGTAAACCAACCTCTTCCCAGTAGGAGCTGGGGACAAACCTCAGCAGTTAGACATACTTGCTAACCTTACTAAGGACTGGGGTTTGGTTTTAGCACCAAAATGACTCCTATTCACCTGTAACTATAGGATACTCTCTTGTGGCCTCACGTCTCTCCCTCTCCCTCTCCCTCTCCCTCTCCCTCTCCCTCTCCCTCTCCCTCTCCCTCTCCCTCTCCCTCTCCCTCTCCCTCTCCCTCTCCCTCTCCCTCTCCCTCTCCCTCTCTCTCTCCCTCTCTCTCTCTCTCTCTCTCTCACACACACACACACAAGCACTCACACACATAAGCACACGAACACACACACACAAATAAAAATAAGTAAAGAGACCTTGAGTAAAAATTGAAAACACTTTGCTCATCATTTTGAGAACTCTTTGATGTCAGTCAGACCTGGATTTGAATTTGGTTAGTGATCCACTAAACACTTACTCTAACTTAGTCTCTCAGTCAATTTCACTCCTAGATGTGACCTCAGTATTATTTTTTCTTTCTTTCTTTTAAATTTCCAATGCCTCCTTTTTTTTTCTTAAATTTACATACCTTTTCTCTAGGATGTAGAATGCTGAAAAGAATCTTCCATTCATTTCCATTCTGTCCATTTACCCTTTGTCAGTCTGTCTTTGGCTTTACACCTTAATGTCCACACCTTTGTACTTGGCACATGAGTGCCCCTGCAGGGGAGCCGTGGGCACTGCATTAGCTGATGCGCTGCACTCTGACTGCCACAGCAGCTCTCTTGGGACAGACTGCATGTAGAGCTCAAAGTGAAGACGCTTTCTTCTCTGCACACACAAATGCACATATTAAGCTTTATGGCTCAGGGTTCCAGAGTTTATAATGACACCTTCAAACTACATGAAGGTATAGTTTAACACCTTGAAAATACATGAAAGACAGGATTGTATCCTAGAGCATTTTATTTTCCAGGTAGTTATTACAAATCTTCCTCACTGTAAATATATATAAAGAAAGAGACAAAAATAAGATACTAAAAAGTTCTGTCACTCACTCATTCATCTGTTGATAGATATTGAGAGCATACAAGGTGTGAGACAGTAAGTCATGTTTTTTGCATGCTACCAGTACAGCTATGAATATGAAATAGGCCGTGTCTTCAAAAAAAATGCACAGGTAGTGACTTGGTCTGATCTGATAAATAGATAAGATGCTGCATTGTGCACAATATACTATAGCCACAAGATTCAAACACTGAAAAGACTAAGCACCAACAATGCCACTGAGACCATGATGGTGTGCTTAATAGGTCTAAACCTCAGAAATGAAGAAAGATAATGGGATGCATTCTGACCAAAATTAGCATGATAATCAGGTATTACCTGTGCATATGAATTTGTAGTCATATCTTGGCATACTTTATTATTGATGTCAATTTTATAACGTATTTTCTAGACACACATAACTTTCTCTCCTAAATAATGGGTTTCTTTCATTTGATATTTTTTGCCACTCTTCTAACATACAAGTAATCCTATTGAGAATGAAGCAAGAGTGTTTTTCTTTAAGGAGGGTTCGAAAACATGTCAATAAGTGAAGTCTGAAAAGTTCAGTACAATAGAAAATGCTAAAGGATCATTAAGCCTAGCATAACTTTATTTATCTAATGGTCTCCAGGCTTGAATTTTTAGGCAGAATAAAGGAAAAGCATGTGTTTGAACCATAAACAAAAGTGTCCAGGTTCTATTTGGAGCCTTCTGCACTATGAAAAAGAGTAGTTTCAACCTACTTTAAGATGCAAAGGGGGACGTGCTGCAGATACTGCTTTAGAGAAATTTTGAGTAAGAAGAGAAGAGAAGAGAAGTGAGGTCTGACTGGCATTGGCACTAATCTATTTGTTAGGGGATTTTCATAGTTAACTCTAAGGAAAGCATTACTGGATGATCTTCCTGTTTCCCTCTGTTCTGCTTATATGCTAATCTTATAGCCCTGGAGGGCTGAATAAGTTTCATGCCCCTTCATGCTCTTCTTGGTGATTTCAAGAATGAGTCCTTCAATGGACGCAAAGAACAGTTAGAAGTACGATGCTTATAAGCTGCAGGGGATCACAAAATGAACAAAAGGTAGATAAGAAAGAAAAGGAAAATCGTGTGCATCAGGCTCTAAAGTCAATTTTGAACAGCCTCCTCCATCTCCAGTTCTCTTAAATAGAGAAGAGTCACACTTTGTAGGACATGAGTGGAAGATGGTGTAAATTTTGCAGCATGCAAATTCTACTTGGAGCAATACAAAGAAGCACCTTTTTTTCTTAAAGAAATGTCTCTATATAATTTTATTATCTTTTTATTAGATATTTTCTTCATTTACATTTAAAATGCTATTCCCAAAGCACCCTATTCCCTCCCCCTGCCCTGCTCCCCAACCCACTCACTCCCACTTCCTGGCCCTGGCATTCCCCTGTACTGGGGCATATGATCTTCACAATACCAAGGGCCTCTCCTCCCATTGATGGCTGACTAGGCCATCCTCTGCTACATATGCCACTAGAGACACAGCTCTGGGGGGTACTGGTTAGTTCATATCGTTGTTCCTCCTATAGGGTTGCAGACCCCTTTAGCTCCTTGGGTACTTTCTCTAGCTACTTCATTAGGGGCCTTGTGTTACATCCAATAGATGACTGTGAGCATCCACTTCTATATTTGCCAGGCATTGGCATAGACTCACAAGAGAGAGCTATGTTGTGGTCCCTTCAGCAAAATCTTGCTGGCATATGCAATAGTGTCTGTGTTTGGTGGCTGATTATGGGATGGATCCCCGGGTGGGGTAGTCTCTGGATAGTCCATCCTTTCGTCTTAGCTCCAAACTTTGTCTCTGTAACTCCTTTCATGGATATTTTGTTCCCTATTATAAGGAGGAATGAAGTATCCACACATTGGTCTTCCTTCTTCTTAATTTTCTTGTGTTTTGAAAATTGTATCTTGGGTATTCTAAGTTTTTGGGCTAATATCCACTTATCAGTTAGTGCATATCTAGTGACTTCTTTTGTGATTGGGTTACCTCACTCAGGATGATGCCCTCCAGATCCATCCATTTGCCTAAGAATTTCATGAATTCATTGTTTTTAATTGCTGAGTAGTACTCCATTGTGTAAATGTACCGCATTTTCTGTATCCATCCCTGTGTTGAGGGACATCTGGGTTCTTTCCAGCTTCTGGCTATTATAAATAAGGCTGCTATGAGCATAGTGGAGCATGTGTCCTTATTACAAGTTGTAACATCTTCTGGGAGAGGAATTGCTGGATCCTCCTGTAGTACTATGTCCAATTTTCTGAGGAACCACCAGACTGATTTTCAGAGTGGTTGTACCAGCTTGCAATCCCACCAACAAATGGAGGAGTGTTCCTCTTTCTCCACATCCTCGCCAGCACCTGCTGTCACCTGAGTTTTTGATCTTAGCCATTCTGACTGGTGTGAGGTGGAATCTCAGGGTTGTTTTGATTTGCATTTCCTTGATGATTAAGGATGTTGAACATCCTTCTTAATGCTGTAGATCTTAGGATGGGGCTCAGATGTTACTTCAGTCTAGTGGTCTTAAGGGTGAGCGTAGAATGAGCTGATTTTTACCCCATGAAGGATGCCATTCATGGAGTCAGAGGTCAGCAATGTGCCTGTGGAAATGGGAGAGGGAGAGCCACAGAAGACTGACAGTCTGGGGACACAGGATGGATCTCTCATACCTTGGCAAGTATGGCAGGCAGGGATGGTGCTGGAAGAGAGAAAGGAAGCTACAAAATGAAAATCGGAGGAGCAGAATTTTCCTAGCTTGCGATTGTGGAACTAGAGGTCAAGAGGATCAATGGCAGGGTTCCATGGTAAGCCAGCACACAGGCTTCAACTGAGGGAGAGATGTCACACTGGTGTGGGCTTTTGGTGTGATTGTACTGCTGTATTAGTCAGGGTTCTCTAGAGTCACAGAACTTATGGATAGTCTCTGTATAGTAAAGGCATTTATTGATGACTTATAGTCTGCAGTCCAATTCCCAACAATGGTTCAGTAGTAGCTGTGAATGGAAGTCCAAGGATCTAGCAGTTCCTCAGTCCCACACAGCAAGCAGGTGAAGGAGCGAGAGCAAGACTCCCTTCTTCCAATGTCCTTATATGGTCTCCAGCAGAAGGTGTAGCCCAGATTAAAGGTGCGTCCCCACACCTTTAATCCTAGATGACCTTGAACTCGGAGATCTCCCTGTTTTAATCTTCTGAATCCATAGCCACTATGCCTCAAGATCTCCATACCAAGATCCAGATCAAAAACTTCATCTCCCAGCCTCCAGATTAGGGTCACTGGTGAGTCTTCCAATTCTGGATTGTAGTTCATTCCAAATATAGTCAAGTTGACAACCAGGAATAGCCACTACAACTGTCAACCCTTGTTTCATGGCTGTAACTTGGGACACACTGTTTATCCATATTCAAATGACAAGTGCTAACAACTGGAGAATTAAAATTTCCCTCACTAAATCTTTTGAGAACTTCTTTGATTTTGAGGTTGTTGTTGGTAGTGGTTTCATTTGTGCTGTGTATGTATGAAAAGATGTTCATATGGATGCGCCTTCATGTGGATGCCCATGATTGCCATGTACAGAATTTTCTTTAAGGGGCTTTTCCATTGCATTCATGAGGTAGGGTCTGTCAGGCCTAAAGCAAGTCAATGTGGCGAGTCTCCTAGCCTTGTGAGCAAGCTTGCACTAAGATGCCCTGTCTTCATTTTCTGAGGCTGGAATTGCAGCCTAGCTGTCACATCCACCCAACATTTCAGGTCCTCATGATCATGTGGCAAGTGTTTAGCCATTGACCACCTACCTCCTAGGTCCATCTTCTAGAATATTTCATTCATTGATGTTACTGTGGCATTCACAAACCTGGGCATATGCCCTCCCCCTCCCTCTCCATCTGGTATCAACAGATTTCTAGATGTCTCCAACTTGTGAAAAGGAAAGATTCAAAAAGGTTTTTAAATGATTAATTGGTTTAATGTAGCAGCTTGAAAAGTAGCCACATATCCTATCAAAATAATTGCAGTATATTTGTTAAAGGGTAACATTCTGGGAAAATGCACATAGCTTAAAAATCAAGCAAGAGTCACCCCATATGGTGCTGCCAAGGAATGAAGGTTTTCTAAAAATACCTGGACATAAAGCAACTTTTCATATGGTACTATATTTCAGAGATGAACTTGCTGATGGTGTGTATTTATGCTCAGATTTGAAAACTAAACTTGTGGGCAGCTGGTAGAATGAAGACATTTAAGAGAGACACAGTCCCTATGGCAGCCATGTTCTGTGAAGTAAAGACGGGTACATGCTCACTTCCCCTGTCCCAACACAAGGCCCAAATGCCTCACAAACCTTTGCTTTTGTATCTTGTTCTTCTGAGACTGATACAACAGCACTTCTTATTATTTTTGCAAAATTGCTCAGTGTAAATAGGATATGGGAACTAGCATCAGGCCTTAACAGGAGGGTTTTATCTGAGGCCAGACACAATCACTTATTCCTCCTTTCATTCTTAGTGGTAAGGAAATATTTGTAGTTTCTTCTGTGATTGAACAAGACCATCTTCATAGATTTTTAATAGTCTGTTACTGAACACTAACTCTGCCTCACTAGTTCTTCTCTGAGAAGATTCTTCAGATTTAACACAAATTGAATAATTAGCCCACACACATAAAATACACATATGTGCAATCACACACAAACATACTCATATACATATACATACCCACACCACACATATACACAGTCACATACACGCAGACACACACTACACACATATACACACGTTCACACAAAGACACACATGTGTACACACATGCACACATATACACACACAGCAGACACACATAAACACACATGAGCACACACTTATACACACATGTACACACAAACACACATATATACACACATGTCTTAATAAAGTGATGGGCAAAGTTGCTCCTCACACCACAGATGCTTCCCTCTCGCCTTGCTTTTGGAAATGCACCAAGTATTAATAATACACTTGTCAATGCTCTTACATGTCTCTAAGACACTCTGACTTTACACCAAACCCATCCTTACTGGGTTTATGGGGGCGTTATATAGACAACTATTATGTAGTAAAAAATTTCTGATGGAGACATAGCTCTATAAACACAGATTGCTGAAGGTACCAGAGCAAAAAAAAATAAATGATTGTCATGGTTTGCACTCAAACAAGTAAATTGAAAGGCATACAGCCAAATCATGGTTATTTAGGAAATTCACAGTCTTCGCCAAGATACTATAGTAGTATAGGATGCTGACTAAAGCAAGGTTGTTTCTGGATAATTGGTAAATTGTCAGCCTCATCCAAATGATCAGCAGTAAGGGAGATTTTATTAGAAGCAATCTAGGACCTGCTAAAAGCCATGACTAGCATACAAATCAAACCCTTTTCTTCTTTTAGGGAGGTGAAATGATCTGCAACTATCAAACATTTTCAATGAAAATCAATTTTAAAATCCAAATTTAAAGCTTGGGGAAATGGTTTGGCTGGCAATGTGTTTGATGTGCAATTATTACTCTTATTCTCAGCATGTATGAAAAGAACAAAACAACAAACAAGAACAGACAAACAAACAAACAGCCAGGCATGGCAGCATGTAGCTAAAGTCGTACTGCTTTAAGGTGTAGACAAGAGAATCTCCAGGCTCACTTGGGTAGCTAATCTTACCTGATTGCTGAGCTCCAGGTTCAGTGAGAGAACTTGTCTCAACAGATAATATTGAGAACAGTAGAAAACATAATCTCTAGTGGTGTGTTAATTGTGTGTGTCCCCACAAACCTATTTGCCTACACATGAACACATGCACCCCACAACACACACACATGCACAAAAATAATTTTAAAGAAAATTGGTAATATTTCTTTGAAAACTAAAATTCTTTCCTACATGCATACCAGATTCCTCGTAGAAATGTAATGAGCCCATTACACTGAGCTAAGTCATCCACTAAAACACACCATAGAAACGAAAGTCTGTCTCTGGGAAAATCATTTGTAGTGAGAAGTGAAGTTCGAAGCTTTGAAGCTGGAAACAGTATTTGCAGACCTGAACAGGAGACCAGAGAATCTCATTTCTTTGCTCAGCGATCTGGGTAGACAAATCACTTTTCACCCCCATGGCCAGGGATCATGTGTCCAGGTTTATGTGAGATATGCATGGTAGTGAAGAACACCATGAAGGACACATTGTGGAACATTATAGCTTGTCTCCCATGTGGTTGATGAACTGGCAGCCAGACCCTTGAACCAGTTAACCAGGCCATGTCAGTGCTTGATTGATGCTGCTCATCTACTTGTTAACTTAAGGGTTCTTCAGTGATGCTTAGCTTATTTTATCTCTCATCCTTCTTCATTTCTATGTTGTGTACCATGGAAACACCATATTATATAGAAAGGCATGAAGCCGGCTTCCTTGCTTAGGAAGGAAAATAAGAACAAGTATGAAAGCAAACAAAGAAACAAAGAAACAAAAACACTCCACATTATTGATCTAATGATGAATAGTGCTGATAAGGATGAATAATAAGTTTTCCATAGATACACTCGGGATTGTCTAGCTCTCATTCATCATACTACGATGAAATGTATAGTGTTTGTTATGCCAGCCTAGTAATTCTCTCCATTTAGCTAATGAAGAGACAGAAATCTGAAAGTTTAAGTGACTCGGGAAGTTAAACTATTATAAACCACTGATGATTTAGTTTGAAATCATACCACATGCTCCAGAGTTGTCTTTCTGACCCTGCATGCAAGCTGTAGCAGCAAGGTGTCCTCTGACATGCTCACATGCTACAGCATACATACTCCCTTTGTAGCAGCCACTAAGTGCTTTTCCTTTTAAAGTTGTGAAAACCCAGTTGTCCTATTTCTCTTTGGTATCCCTACTGAATGTGAATTTAAGAAAATGATAGGTCTAATGACCCAATATCCAGCTGGAGAAATGGCTCAGTAATTAAGAGCACTGTCTGCTCTTCTAGATGTCCTGAATTCAACTCCCAGCAACCATGTGGTGGATCAGAACCATCTGTATTGGGATTCGATGCCCTCTTCTGATGTCTGAAGAGAGCAACAGTGTGCTCATATGCATAAGCTAAGGTCCTTCAAGTACCTCATAATGCATTAGTTAAAATTCTTTCTCTGGGTTCCAGAATCACCAAACACAAATTTTACTAAATAAGAACTACAATTTCTGCTCCTTCAGAAAGGGGTTAGCTTATTTTTGTTATTGGTTATGTGTTTGAGTGTCTGTGTGGGGGTATGTAGATATGCTTACAGTTTCTCATGGACGGTATCAGTTCTTCTAGAGCTAGAGTTCCATGTGTCTGCAAGATGCCTAATATGGGTACTGGGAATCAAACTCAGATCCACTGGAAGAACAGCAAGGACTTTTAACCACTGAGCCATCTCTTCTCTGCCACCAATAGGAGACACTTTTTTTTTAAAGCTTGAATAGTAATACATAGAATAGTAATACAGAGTTTGGAAACTCTGGTTTATGAAAACTGCCCTCTGAGGCTCCATGACAACGAATGGCTTCCTCTCTTTTTTAATTTACCACTGTCTTCGGTGGGCATATAGAGTTGAGTCTAGGATGGCTTTTCAAAATCTTTACCATAATGCAGCACTATACATTTGAAAAATCGCATCTTAAACAAATCATTTGATGCAAGCCCTTGAATCTTTCCTTGTTACATTTGCTAGGATTGTCCTAAGGTTCTACAAAATAAAGTTCTTATTAAAATTTCTTGTAAGCAACTCCATATAGATGATAGATAGATAAATAGATAGATGGATAGATGATAGATAGATAGATAGATAGATAGATAGATAGGCAGATAGATGACAGATAGGTAGAGATAGAGATATTAGATATAGATATATAAATATAGATTAGATATAGATATGACATGATTTAGTTTCAATTACATTGGATGGAAAGCACCATAAACACCCCAGCTCTAACATATTATTACTTCAGAACAGATGTTTCCATGACAATTTATAAAAACTTGATTACATTTTAATTTGGTAACAAGATGTGGCAATGAGCTATAATGAAAGCTGACATTCGTGGCTTTATTACTACAATGCTTGGTGATGTTGGTGATGTCATTATTGTTCCTGTAGATAATTGCATCTTGACGTTTGCTTTTGAAATCTTTGTGGCATTTTGTTTTCAATTAAAATGTTTTAAATTATTTAAGTAAATGGAAGCCAAGCTTTGTGTGTTCTTTACTAAAACAGTCAGATTTTAAACTAAAGCTAACTTTTAAAATTCTTACTAGAAAGGACTAAAAGCATTTATTGTTAGTACACGGTAGCAGGTATAGGCAATAGTTAATTTCTCACTGAAGACTTCCTTTCACAGAATCCAGTCTCATTGACGTGGCTCTGATTTCTGTGTTGGTTGTACACGACAGTACAAGAACTTGGCTATTTCCTTGATAAGATGTAAAGGATAGTAAAATATCAGACATCAGTGATTATTCCTTCAGTTTGGGGAGTGAACAGCCTTTGTTAACACGAGGCTTTAATTTGCATTTAATTAGTAACATTAATATCTTAAGTGAAATGACTACATACAATTAATTCAGTAAAATGCTTACGCATGCTGTAGTGTAAAAGTGCAAGGCTTTTCTATTCCCTCCCTTGTACCAGAATACTGACACAGAGACCTATAATATTTATTATTAAACTTCAACTACTATAGCTGGAGAGAGATGCATCTATTCTTAGCCAACTATGCTGCCTACTACCCAGCCATGTGCCCTGTTACCTGCCATTTTAATCTCGCCCAGGCCTCGTACTTCATCTGTCCTCATGGGGACTCCATCATGGTCACAACCCCATGGCCACTCTCTCACAATCTCTTGATTCACTTTACCCCGGACCCCCTCATTGGAATTGGAAGTCTTGTCTTAATTCTTCTCCCTAGCTATAGAAAGATCAGGTTTTTCTTAACCAATTAGAAGTGATGGAGAACAATGTTTCACAAAATACTGTCAGGAAATGGTTCTTTATAATGATGATACCAAAATTTAAACTGTACCCAGATCTCTGGGTACAAAAATGAGCATTCAAATACACAGTATACAAAAATATCCCCAACATCATAGATTTGTTGTTGTTGTTGTTGTTGTTGTTGTGTTGCTATTGCCTGCTGCTGCTGTTAGACAAGATCTTACTTTGTATCCTGGACATGTTTTCAGCTCTCTGTGTAACCAAGGCTGCCTTCCATATCAAATTGATCCTCCTGTTCAATCTTCCCAGTGAACTTCACTGAGCCACTATGGTCTGATGAAATTTTCATCATTTAACAAATAAGGTTTCAAAGTATATTGGCTTCTGTTGCTTATGATCTTGGGCTTGCTTCTTACTATATGGTTATCTCTGGGGTTAGCTATCCTGGGTGTCTCTATCTGGGGCTTGGTTCCTATGTCCTCGGGTTGCAGCAGATCTCCAATATACTTTGACACCATCAGAACTCAGCTCTCCCACCACAGCAAGCTCTGGATACCCCCGAGACACCTGAAAAGCGTGTTGCTGACCTAAACTCCCATCTCATGAAGATAATAGAGATCTTTAAGGAGGATATATAGGTTCATTTTTCTTTTCTGAAATAGCGTGGTGACACTTTTTTCTTTAATTATGTCTTGCTCTGTAACCCAGACTGGCCTCACACTCATGATGCTGCTTCAGCTTCCTGCCCAAGTCCTGGGGTTACAAGCATGCAAAACCATGCTCATTGTGACATGTGGCCTTTAAGCATTAATAGCCACACACTAGGGCCTGGAGATATGGTTCAGTGATTAAGAGCACTGCTGCTCTTCCAGAGATCTGAGTTCAATTTCCAGGAATCATATAGTTGCTCACCATCTGCAATGGGATCCCATGCCCTCTTCTGGTGTGTCTGAAGACAGCAGCAATAAACTCATATACATAAAACAAAGAAATAAATCTTAAACAAAAACAAAAAACACTAACAGCTTGAATCATTACAACATTAGCAATATATTTATTTCTTAATTCATTCGCTCATTTTGGTATTGATAGGGAACAAATCCACTGCTTTAGGCATGTGTTCTACCATAAGGCTGTATTCCCAGCCTCCCAGTGTCTTTCATAGGTATTATATATCTTGACTCCATTCAGGGTTCTATTCTCATAAGATCTGGGATTGTTCCTCACAGTTAGCCAGAATCCTTTCCCTCAAAATTGAACTTATTGATTTTAACATTACTCCCTTATGTCAAACAAAATTTATCTCATAGTCAAACACCATTATTTTCCTCCTTATAAGAATAGAGAATAGGAAGGAAGGTATATGTAAAAAATATGCTATGGAAAAAACTGCACTAAAACAGGATTCATAAGTGCAATCATGCTGCCATATATAAAATAATATTAATTTTGTTTTTGCAAAAATTTACTAAGCATTGGTGTGTGTGTGTGTGTGTGTGTGTGTGTGTGTGTGTGTATGAAAGGTTGAAGGCATGCATATTCCATTACTTTTGTGTGGAGGTCAGAGAACATGTTTGTGGAGTCAGCTCTCTCTCTCTTTTAACCTTCATTTGAATTCCAGGAATTAAACTCAGGTTGCCAAGTTTGCTGGGCACTGAGCCTTTATCCACTGAGCCAACTTGCTGGTGCAAACCATCATTGTGTTAATCTGCCTGGCTTTGTTTACCTGGGTAAAGTGATGATATGTCTGTTTAAAAACACAGTAAAACATTGAAAGTGTTTTCCATTTCTTCCCACGTTAAAGGAAACTGCTAAAAGCACTGGTTGCTTATGAAGTTAGGCTGTAGCAGTTGGGCTACACTGGTAGTACTCAGAGGGGAAAAGGAAAGATTGATGAATTGAAGTCAGGATGAGTGGATTCATGTAGCACCATGTCTAAAGACTGCCCTACGCAACAGCATTAGCAAACAGGAAACCATCAGTGGCAGATCAATCAAACACAATGACTTATTTTTACATTAGGAGAAGATGATTGTTATGTTGGGTAACAAAGCAGAAATCATATCTGGGTGCTGTAGTACAAAGCTGTACTCTCAGATTATCTAAAGGCTGGAGGCAACAGCATATGTCTATGGGTTCAAGACCAGCCTGGGAAACATAATTAGACATTGATCAGAACAAAACAAAACAGAAAGAAGCCAGAATGTTACGATAAAGATATGAGAAAATGTAAGAGGTCTGAATTCACAGTTGTATGTTTGAGTTTCAGAGTTACATTGTACAACTCTTGCGTACAGTTATTTGGTTAAGTTGTCATGAGTTCAGTGAGTAGGGAGCAGACATATCTGCCAAGAGAACTCCTGTGGCTTAGGCTGGGTTTACAGAGAGAGAGTCCAAGTGGTCAAATGGAATTTTCTACTGATTAGAATCCACCAGGTGTCTTTTGTTTTACAGTACTTAAAGGGTTCTGGAAAGCCTTTTGGAAGGTGTTTGACATAACTAGTGATCTAGAAAACATACTATACTCCGTGTGGGGGCGGGGTATGGAGTGTTTCAATAGAGAGCAAAGACTGAGAGGGAGTCAGAGTGAGTGATATCTTCTGTTTCATACAGAAGGTGGATTTTAGTTACAGTGATCTGTTTTAGAAGAATCCTCCTGACTCACTGTGAGGAATGGTTACTGGAAGTGTACAGGCATCCTTGAAGAGGGACACGGTGGATTTACATGGTTATAATTAAGGGAAGGCAGAAACCCAAGGAGGAGCATAATCGGGGGATGTTATCTAAACATTACTTGACTTTGAGTAACCAAGCTTGGCTAGGAGTAGAGATTTTGAAAAGTGTATTATAAGAATAAAGTTAGCTTTCCAGAGTAAGGAGATGGCTTTTAAGGATGAGAATCATTTTTGGATCCGCAAAAGTCAAATGAATAGCAGGTAGATGTAGGTGCCCACCTGTAATTCCAGCCTTGGAAGCTGGAGGCAGGAACCCCAGAGCAAGCTGTCTCTCCAGACCTGTCTGCATTTGATTAAGAGACATGCCTTAGTAACTAGGGAAGAAAAAAAGATCAAGAATGATTCCCCAAATCAAACTAGGGCTTCCATGTACAAGTCCACCTATGTGCAAGCATGTACTAGCACACACACACACACACACACACACACACACACACACACACACCAGGGTGGGGAGAATGCACACACACATGAGTCAATGCTACATTCACAGAAATGGAATAAAAATGAAGATAACATTTATGTGATGAAAAGCTACATAGGATTATAGGATATATATTTTGAACAGTGGCTTGATTTCTTTTTCTTTTTCTTTTTTTAATAAACCCTCATGTAGCCAGGCTTGACATGAACATGCTACGCTATGTAGTCCAAGCTGGTGTCAAACTCCTGATCCTGAACCTCCTTTCTCCACCTCCCAAGTGACAGGATTAGAAGTGTACATTGCCACATCCAGTTTGTGAAGTGACAGTAATGAAATTTGAGTTGGGACCTTGTGGGTTGTAGGCAAGTGTTCCACCAATTAAGGTATGCCGCCAATCTTAATAGCTTAACTCTTATGAACTGCAGTTCACTGTAATTTGAAACGACCTTGCCACCAGTGCAACGAAAAGATTTTAGAGTTCTCTACCCCTGCAGGAAAGAAAGCAGTAACTGTGTAAATGACACTTCTGCCTGACAAGGGCTTAAGAACTGGAAACTGAAGAAAAAAAAAATAACACACTCCTTGGGAATTAAGAGAAAGTGATAAGTGAGGGATCCTTGGTAAAGAACAAAATGGAATAATGAGAAATTGTTCCAAGCCTCGAAAACACTTAGACTGGGAGACAGAGCTTTCTCCTCCTAACCTTTCATATTCCCATTGCAAGAGGAAAACACTTTGAGTCCTAAGCCTGTCTGATTCTTTTGAAGTAGCATTGCTTACATGAACAAAGTGATTGTAAGATCTCTTCTATGTAAAGTGGAAGAGAAACTTCCTTTTTATAAGTAACATCTGAAATGCACTGAAAGTCGCTCTAACTTCAAGGCGATTAGTAATCAATTCTCCTAAGGAGCCATATTTCAATCTGTTCTCTTTAAATATCCTGCTTGCTAATAGCTTCCTCTTTATAATCACAATTATATCCTTCCCAAGAGGCTCGGGGGAATGCAAGGGGAAAGTTATCTGGGAACTTGAAATTCTTCTTCTTAAATATTTCCTAGCTACTATCAGTCACTGTCACATCTACTGAAACAAACTCTAGTCTGTTCTTTGCCAAACAACTCCCACAATGAAGTTTTGGTGCCTGACTGTTAGGAAGATAAACTAATTTTGAGGCAATGTGTTCACGTTCATCATTTTGCCTTAATACACAGTCATTAACTCAGTTCATCAACAGAAATAAGTGCAGACAAAATAAAAGCAATTGCTAGGAACACTATTTTTTTTCTGCTGTCTTAGCTTGGCTCTCAGTGCTGAACTTGAACTGGTAACATAGGGAGGGGTTTCTTTTCTTAACCCAGGTAGACTGACTATGTCTCCTTGGAGACAGGCAAATTCACTGGAGAGAAAAAGTAGTGGGGAAGCAGAAGGATTCTTTTGGTTTTGTAGGCTTGTTACCATTTAGGGAACCAGGCACAGATGGGGGTAGACCGCTGATATCATTGGAAAGACTGCTTTTGGGGTCTTGGGCTCAGTTCACAGAGTAGAAGCCAATTGTTCAAGCTGGGGAGATACTGTCCTTCTGTTGGGGGTGATTGATGTGTTGTATATAGAGCTAAGAAAACACGTGAGAAGAACAGCACACCATTGTACTAACTCCATGTATATTTCCTGTGTGAAATGAAAATCAGTGTTCAAAAAATATTTTGACTGATATGAACAAATTTTTTTTTGCCAGATAGTACATGTGGTAAGAGAATAATTGCTACATCTTTTTAAAAAGGTTTGAAATTATAAATTTCTTAGTCCCTTTTTTTCTACACCATGCTTTTTCAGGATACTTGACAAGGTTCTTGGGTTCTTGAGCCATAACCAGGGTATATAGCTCTGGTTCTTCTATATTTCTCTATGCACATCTAAGATAGAACAATCCTAGCCAGTATAGAATGCCTCATCTCTATATGCTGAATAGTTTTAGTTCTTTTCACAAGTTAAAGTCGTTTTGGGAGAGAGATGCTCAATTTAGGAAATTCCCTCATAAGACTGGCATGTGGGCAAGCCTATAGGTGTATTTTCTTGATTGATGATTGATGTTCAAGGGCCCTACTCACTGTGGCAAAGCCAGCCCTGGGCTGGTGGCCCTGTATTCTGTAAAAAGGAGGCATAGTGAACCAGGAGCAACAAGCCAGTAAGCAGCATTCTCCCAGGGCTGCTGCATCAGTTCTTCCTTCAAGATTCCTGTCTTGCTTGAGTTCCTATTCTGACTTCTTTCAATGATGAACTGTGATATACAAGCTTAAGTGAAATAAACCGTCATGGTGTGTGGGAACAAAAGGGGGGCTGGGGAAAGAGGGGGAAAGGGCAGATAGCCCACGTCCAGCCAGAGTTCCTCCTATGCTCTGGGCAGGCAGAGGTGGGAGGGCTGCCAGAAGCTTCCCACTCAGCCCCAGGTGGACATCTAAACCACTGACCCTACTCAACGGGAAGGTGGACAAGGGGAAGCCCCCGAAACCAGGGGGCCCTGGGGTGACACCCTGTAGCCTGAGGTTATGGGAGAGAGGGCAGAGGGATGTGGGGAAAGAGGGGGAGGGAAAGAGCCCACGTCCAGCCAGAGCTCCTGTGCTCTGGGCAGGCAGACATGGGAGGGTTGCCAGAAGCTTTCCACTCAGCCCTGGGTGAGCATCTAAGCCACTGACCCCACTCGACAGGGGGTGGACAAGGGGCAGCCCCTGAAACCAAGGGGCTCTAAGGTTATGGGAGCGAGGGCTGAGGTAGAGAGGTTTCCACTCAGGCGAGAGTAAGTGCAGATGAACAGTGACAGTCTATGGTTTTAGAGGTTTATTATAGAAAAGCAGGGAGAAAGAGAGACGGTGAAAAGAGAGAGACTGGCCATGGCCAAGAGGACAGAAGAGGGAAAAGGAGAGAGAGAAGAAAGGCTAGAGAGTAAGAGGGAGAGAGAGGAAGAGAGTGAGAGGAGAGGAGAGAAGTGTGAAAGGGAAGTAAGAGCAAGGGAGCAAGAGAAGAGAGAGAAAAAGGAGGGGCCAAACAGCCCCTATAAAGTATGCTGCTATCTTTTCTGTTGTTAGGTAGCTGGGGAGAAGTTTAGCCTGAAGGTCAGAAGCTTGGGACATTGCCTACGTGAGTACTAACCATGCTTCTCTTGTGGGGGCTGAGGGCGTGATAACTTTGACAGGAGACTTGAGTTCCAGGAGACATGAGAGAACTCCTTCTGTCCCATGTAGGTGAATTATCACCACCGGGTCCCAGGGTTCAGACTTCAACTTGACTGGAAACCAGACTGTCTGTGCATAGCTCAATGCCCCACAATGGTGTCTTATTACACTATAACTTTGGTAGTAGACAGTAGTTCTACAGTTCTATAATTGGGCTCAAGACCAGTTCAACAAGTGGGAAATCATGCCTACTACTGGAAAACTAGCAAACTACCCAATGTAGGGCAGTGGACCATGCCAGGGCTGAGGACAATGAGCATGGGGCCGAGGAAAGGAAAACTAACTCCAGCTTAGATCATCAGCAATACAAAAGTGCTGAGGGACCTTCTGCAGAAGATTTAGACAAGGAACCTTCCCATGGTGGTTCATGATAAAAGAGAGAAACCATGCTTATCCATACCGTTTATTGACTGTTTATTATGGAAAGTGAGTTCATACGACTTCCTCAGGGTGCACCAGAGATTAAATACCTTTTGCAGGAAGGAATGCCTGGGAAGGGAAGCTAATTGTCTAAAGTCTCAGGGCCCATCTAGATCCCTCATTAGCATGGAGAGCTCTGTTCTGATCTAGACAACTGACCATTGGTCACGTTCCTATGTGGGGAGTGTGGTTACATGTTCCAGGCCAAGAACTTGGTAGGGAACAGAGAAACACCTAGCATCCTCAGACGGGTGCCTGGATGACAGGTTCTTTGAATCCACTCACCTTACCAAGTTTCCCAGCAAGGTTCTCTGCATATGCATGAGCTGAATAAGGACAATATAATAGACAAGCTAATGTGGCTGGGAAGACCCAGGAGACCTATGCTCCTCCACAGAGTACTACAGTCAACTAAGGGATGCTGAGAGTGAGAGAGATAATCTTCCCCAAGGGAGAGTACAGAATTTGGTTATCCAATGTGTACCAAATGGTCAGCCCTGAAAACATACATACAAGTAACATACAGGCTGTTCTTCATGTGGGTCCCCCAATAACTGGAATGGATGTCAGGGATGTGGTTGTACCTAATTCTGTTGCCTGCCTGTGAATTCAGTTCCCCTAACTGGGCTGCCTTTTCTTGTGTCAGTGGGAGGGGATATGTCTAGTCCTGCAGTGACTTGATGTGCCCTGGTGGGTTGGTTCCAGTGGGAGGGGGCTCTCCCTTCTCAGAGGAGAAGAGGAGGGATGACTGGGGGAGGGGCTTGTGGGGGGGCTGGGAAGAGGAGTAACTGTAATAAATCAGATGTAAAATAAATAAGTTAATAGAAATTTTAAATATATGACAACAATTGAAAGAAAAAGAGGTTATTAATTTTAAAACGAGAAAGGAGTAGTATATGCAGAGGATTTGGAAGGAGGAACAGAAGGGAGAAATGTTGTAATTATGTTTTAATCTCAAGAAATAAGAAGAAATATTTTTTAAATCTTCAAAGTATCTAAACTGTGAAATATGTCACTATATACTTACTTACCAAAGTGTACAGAAACTAAAGCATTAAAAGTGAACTTTTAATGTAAATGTAAGCCACAAAAATCGCCCATAATGATGGGTCATGTATTACTGTGATATCACGTTAGCGATTGGTAAGAGGTTTGGGAGAAGGCAGTAGAAAAGAGAATGTAAGGGGGAAGTAAATAAATAAATAAATAAATAAATAAATACCTGGACACAATTATTTATTTTATTTGATTCATATTAATTTTGTTGAGTTGGACTCAGATTCATTGCAATTCTCCATCCAAATAGACTCTTTATCTGGACCACACACATATACCCTCGAGGACAGGTTATAGAAAGAGAGCATGCTTCTCGTGTCTGAAGTCTATCCTAATAATCCTGGCTATTGTATTTTGGTGCTCTCATCCAGCTTCAGTTGGACCATAATGACTAAAGGGACTCTTCGTTCACTTTATTGATACATTTTATACCAAGGAAAGGAGAAGTGGCCGTGATCTGAGCTTCCCAAGTGACCTAAAGGCATTTATGTCAGTGCAAGCATTGAAATAAGCAGTGGTTTTACAGCTGAAAGCAAAAAGAAATTGCAGGGTCTATTCAAGATTGAAATTTTGAAATGAATTGATGTGTAACGGATGTGCAAAGATGTCACTGGCAATGGTAAAATGGGGACAAAAATCCATGTCTCTGCAAGGTAGTGTGCGTTACGTCAGTCCCCAGCTTGAGGTGTATATGTGCATGTGTATAGTAGCATATGCATTGATTAAGAAAAAGAATGGTAGCTTCCCTTGAAATTCCGATGACAGTGATGACAGTGGAGATGCCAGTAGTAAGAAAAAGTGGTCATTTGGAAGGTCTGTGTGTAACTAGGATCATAGGACAACAACCTTTACAATATGCATATGATAACTAGAATAATTAGATAGGTGCTTTTCCCTCCAGGATGGTCTAGCCCATGCTAAGAATCAGTCTAACTCCTGACTGATGGGTAGA
The DNA here is from genome assembly GCF_000001635.26 of Mus musculus. NCBI lineage: Eukaryota > Metazoa > Chordata > Mammalia > Rodentia > Muridae > Mus > Mus musculus. The sequence continues at coordinate 22,123,839 of NC_000067.6, forward strand.
GTCTTGGTAGGCACCCTCCAGAGTCCCAGGAAAGAAGCAAGGGAAGAGAACTTTACATTCTTTCCTTCTATCTGCTGCCTGACTCCAGAGTCTTTCCATTCACTTTCCTTAGAGAAGAAAACATTGCAATCAATTCAGTTTTATTTTCTCCTTATACAATATAAGACATTTGAAAGGCCACAATTTCCTTACTTTGATAGGAACTGACAAAACTGGACTGGCAAGGGGCCTATTCACCTGGTTATAGACCCTGAACAGACAAGCAGCTGCCTGATCTATTGCTAGCATGAGAATTCTCTTTAAATTGTAGAGTAATGAGAACTGCTTGGTTTTTTCCCTATTGTCGTAAAGTATGTTTAAAATATAAGTTAATGTTACCTGTTTCTTTCAAGTGTTAAAGATAGCTACTGGAAGTTCTATTATTCCATAACCAAATACCTCCAAAGTGATCTACCTACTTATTAGTAAGAATTCTGTATCATTTATTCATTAACTTATTCACTTATGATTGCAGTAGCTAAAAGGAGCCTCATTCAATTATTGGTCATTCCATAGTTGAATGAGTTCCCATAGTCTGTCATAAACTACACAGTGAATGGTCAGGTAACACATTAAACAATTAAATATTTGTATGATCAATTGTTTCAGTAGCATAATTACTTGCCTCACAGACAAAAGCTTATGGCATCTTACAAATGCTAGTCTCTGCTTTTGCTCGTTAGTTTTGTCAATTTGACCCAAGTTAGAGCCATTTGTAAAGAGGGAGTCTCAATTCAGTAAAGGTCCCTCCTGGGATAGAGGAGGCTCCCAGGAGTGAATGCAGGTGACCTTAGCTGAGATGCCTAAGAGTAGAAACATTTGAGCTATGGAGGCCACCTCCTGTAGCCAGGCAGGACCCCCAATGGAAGGATAGGGATATCAATCCACGCATTAAACTTTCAACCCCAAATTTGTTCTGTCTAAAAGAAATGCAGGGAAAGAGACCAAAGAAAAGGCCAACCAATAACCAGCCCAACTTGAAACCTGTCCCATGGGCATACACTAGTCCCTGACATTATAAATGATGCTTTGTTATCCTTGCACACAGGAGCCTAGTATAACTTGATCTGAGTAACTATAACCAGTAGTTAATGGAAATAGAAGCAGATACCCACAGCTAAACAATAGACAAAGGATGGGGATACTTATGGAAGAGTTTGGGGTGGGATCAAAGGCTCAGTAGATGGAAACTCCAGAGTTAGGCCAAGACAGTCAACAAACCTGGTCCCCTGTGATTTTTCAGAATCTGAGCCACTAACCAAAGAATAAACGCAGGCACATATGGAGCAGACAGCTCAATCTTCATGGCTGCCCTGTCTGTCTTCAGTAGGAGAGGATTTGCCTAATCTGGCAGAGACTTGATGTGACAGGGTGTTGGTAGAGGGATATTCCCTCTCAGAAGAAAAGGGGAGAGGGAATAGGGGGAAAGGGAGAGTCGAGTCGGTGAGGGAAAGTCTGGGAGGCAGAGCAGCATTTGGGGTGGGGGAGGGAGAGAAAGAAAAACTTTTTATGAGACAAGACTTCAGATAAGTCTGTGAGACAAATTTTTAAAATATTCATTAATGATTGATGTAGAAAAGGTCAGTCAACTCTTTGTGACACCAAACCATGGAAGGTGGTCCTAAAAGGTGTAAGAACACATATGAGTAGGCCCAGTGGAGCAAGTCAGTAAACAGCACTCCTCCATAGCCCCCGTTTTAGTTCCTGCCTCCAGGTTCCTGCCTTGAGTCACTATACTGACTTGCCTTGTTGTTGGACTGAGATAAACAGGTTAGTGTAAGACAAATAAACCCTTTCCTTACTCAAGGTACTTTTGTTCTTGGTGTTTAGTTAAGGCAACAGACAAGGAAACTGATTAGTTTCCTGGTAGAAGACTAGGTTGTGGATGACAGCTCTGCAAATTGTTAAAGCATCACAGAGAAGCAACTGTAAGACATTACACCCTTCTCAGGTTTTTCTTACCCTTTAGAGAGTAGTTCACCAAACTTCTGAGATTTTTTCTCACCCCGATTCAAAGAGCTCTGCCACAAGGAAGCTCAAATATCCACTTTGTCAGAGAGCTCTGCCCAAGGAAGCTCAGAGACCCTGTTCCCCAGTGACCCCTGATTCATAAAAAGGCAGTGGTCTCTGCTTCTCAGGAACTCTGCCTCATGAGGGTCACTTCACACAGCAGTGTCACCCCTAATTGGGAACCAGTCCTTAGCCTTTTGAGAAACATCTCCTCATGAGACAGCTTAAAGAAGAGAAAACCTTTAAAGTTAAATTTAATGAAAAATAGATTGGATGTGTTTAAGAAAAGTATAATACATTGCTCAAAATAACTATGCCGGGGCCTAGCAAACACAGAAGTGGATGCTCACAGTCAGCTAATGGATGGATCACAGGGCTCCCAATGGAGGAGCTAGAGAAAGTACCCAAGGAGCTAAAGGGATCTGCAACCCTATAGGTGGAACAACATTATGAACTAACCAGTACCCCGGAGCTCTTGACTCTAGCTGCATATGTATCAAAAGATGGCCTAGCCGGCCATCACTGGAAAGAGAGGCCCATTGGACTTGCAAACTTTATATGCCCCAGTACAGGGGAACGCCAGGGCCAAAAAGGGGGAGTGGGTGGGTAGGGGAGTGGGAGTGGGTGGGTATGGGGGACTTTTGGTATAGCATTGGAAATGTAATTGAGTTAAATACCTAATAAAAAATGGAAAAAAATATTAAAGAAAAAAAAATAAGGAAAAGAAAGTTGAGTTGCCTACCTAGTTCTGGTGAGGGAGGTGTATGAAATATCTTCAAAGAAGAAAATCACTAAACTAATTCATATCTTAAAATTCTAACTAGTTAATGCTCCCAGCTGGGTTAAATGTTGTTAATTCTCTGAAAAAAAATCTTATTGGAAAGGTAATTTTTTTAAAAAAATTACAAGTGCATTAATAATAAGTGTTAAAATATGCTTAAGAGTAAACCTTTGCATAAAATACAAAATCATTTGCATAACTTTTAAAATGCTAAAATGAAAAAAGTTTGTTTTTAAAGGAGTTTATGAGCAATTGCTTATTAAATTAGGAAGAATATTAAATTAGGAAAAATAGGTCCATAGTATCTCACAACACATCATATTAAATCAAGACAAGATGAAAATATGACTACCAAGATATCCTTCCACACTGAAGTGTAGGGATTAAAGAAGGCAAATATTTTAGATTTATTTCTTATGAAACATATGAAGAGAAAAAGCATCCTCAGTTTAATGAATGGAATAAGAAAAGAAAAAATCAACACATTATATATATATATAATAACACTATATATATATATAGTGAATAACAATAAACACACACACACACACAAACATACACACACACACACAGAGTTTTAATGTCACATCTCATCTGGTTGATAAGAACAATAAAAGCACGTAGAAGAATAATTTAGATTTGAGTCTCTGTTCACCTCTGCAGAACTTCATAGTACATGATGAAAACCTGTATGTGTGAGCCTGATTAAAACTTTAATATGAAATTGGGGTAATCATTCTTTTCCTTTCAATAAATATTTATCATTTGTTTGTGTCAGGGAACTTTCTTTTTAAACTTGTTTTTTTTTTTTTTCAATTATATGTGTGTGTGAAGGTGAGCTTGTGAGTTCTGCTCTCTGCAGAGGCCAGAGGCACGGGGTCCCTGGGAAATGGAGGAGCAGATGGGTGTGAGATGCTAAAGGTGGGTAAAGAAAACAAATCTCAGGACCTATGAAAGAATACAGAAAGTCCTGTTTTTTTCTAATGGCAGTCCTAATTCAGATTTCTAACCACTGTGTGCAAATGTTCTCTTTCCCATTCTTTTACCAATAGTTGCTATGCTCAGTGTTTTTCATAATAATCATTCTTAATGGTGTGTGGTAATATTTTATTGTGATTTGTGGCTTATATTTCCTTGATGTTGAACATTTCTGATGCACTAGATGATCATTTGTACATCTTTTTTTAAGAAACCTCAGTTTAGGTTTATTCCTTATTTGACATGATAATTTTTCTTCTTTGCTGGTCATTTTTTAGATTTTCATTTTTTTAATTTTTATTAGATATTTTTTCATTTATATTTCAAATGCTATCCCGAAAGTCCCCTATACTCTCCCCCGCCCTACTCCCCTACCCACTAACTCCCACTTCTTGGCCCTGGCGTTCCCCTGTACTGGGGCATATAAAGTTTGCTAGACCAAGGGGTCTCTTTTCCAAGTGATGTCCGACTAGGTCATCTTCTGCTACATATGCAGCTAGACACACGAGCTCTGGGGTTACTGGTTAGTTCATATTGTTGTTCCACCTATAGGGCTGCAGAGCCCTTCAACTCCTTGGGTACTTTCTCTAGCTCCTCCATTGGGTGCCCTGTGTTCCATCCTATAGATGACTGTGAACATCCACTTCTGTATTTGCCAGGCACTGGCCTAGCCTCAAATGAGACAGCTATATCAGAGTCCTTTCTGCAAAATCTTGCTGGCATATGCAATAGTGTCTGGGTTTGGTGGCTGATTATGGGATGGATCCCCGGGTGGGGTAGTCTCTGAATGGTCCATCCTTTCGCCTTAGCTCCAAACTTTGTCTGTGTAACTCCTTCCATGGGTATGTTTATATATTCTAAAACATTACATATGATTTGAAGACCAGAAAAACAGAAGTTAGGAGGCATCACTGATTTGAAAATATTAAATAGATTGGCAGGGAGATTCTGCCTCAGTTGTTAGCTGATGAGACAAAAAGATGGAGTGAGGATAAAAGACTGTATTGGAATCAAGGCCAGTCTCAACAGATACAAGAAAATTGAAATGGCACCCTGCATCCTATCTAACCACCAAGAATTAAAGTTGGATATCAACAACAGAAACAACAGTAAGCTTATAAACTCTTAGAAACTGAATAACTTACCACTGAATGAAGAAAGGGTGCAGAAAAAAACTAAGCAAGAAATTTTAACTTTCAGAATTGACTGAAAGTGAAAACACTTGGGACACAATAAAGGCAGTTCTAAAAGGAAAGTTCATGGCACTATGTATCTACATTAAAAAAAAAAGGAGAGATTTCATATGAGTTACTTAACAGCAAACTTGAAAGCTCTAGAACAAAAAGAAGAAATAATACCCACAAGAATTAGATGGTGAAAAATAATAAAACTCAGGGCTCTTAAAAACCAATGAAATAAAAACAAACAACAAACACTACAAAGAGTCAATGAAACAGAGCTTGTTCTTTGAGAAAATCAATAAGATTGACAAGCCCTTATTCAGATGAATTGAAAGCAGTAGGATAACATCCAAATTAACCTAATTAGAGACAAACAGGGCACATAACAACAGACACTGAGGAAATCCAGGGAATTATATGGTCATACTTTACAAACCTATACTCCCCCAAATTGGAAAAATATAACAGTGTATATAAATATATACACATATATATTTATTTGAAATATATATGATATATGATATATGATATATATATATATATATATATATTACTGATGTTAAATCAAGTTAAGATAACCAATTAAGATACAATTTGTTGTTGTTGTTGTTGTTGTTTGGTTTTTCCAGACAGGGTTTCTCTGTATAGCCCTGGCTGTCCTGGAGCTCACTTTGTAGACCAGGCTGGCCTTGAACTCAGAAATCCGCCTGCCTCTGCCTCCCGAGTGCTGGGATTAAAGGCGTGTGCCACCACGCCCGGCCAAGATTTATTTATTATATGTAAGTACACTGTAGCTGTCTTCAGACACTCCAGAAGAGGGAGTCAGATCTCGTTACTGATGGTTGTGAGCCACCATGTGGTTGCTGGGATTTGAACTCCGGACCTTCGGAAGAGCAGTCGGGTGCTCTTACCCACTGAGCCATCTCAAACTCAAGAAGAATGAAGACTGAAGTGTGGACACTATGCCCCTCCTTAGATTTGGGAACAAAACACCCATGGAAGGAGTTACAGAGCCAAAGTTTGGAGCTGAGATGAAAGGATGGACCATGTAGAGACTGCCATATCCAGGGATCCACCCCATAATCAGCATCCAAACGCTGACACCATTGCATACACTAGGAAGATTTTATTGAAAGGACCCAGATGTAGCTGTCTCTTGTGAGACTATGCCGGGGCTTAGCAAACACAGAAGTGGATGCTCACAGTCAGCTAATGGATGGATCATAGGGCTCCCAATGGAGGAGCTAGAGAAAGTAGCCAAGGAGCTAAAGGGATCTGCAACCCTATAGGTGGAACAACATTATGAACTAACCAGTACCCCGGAGCTCTTGACTCTAGCTGCATATATATCAAAAGATGGCCTAGTCGGCCATCACTGGAAAGAGAGGCCCATTGGACTTGCAAACTTTATATGCCCCAGTACAGGGGAACACCAGGGCCAAAAAGGGGGAGTGGGTGGGCAGGGGAGTGGGGGTGGGTGGATATGGGGGACGTTTGGTATAGCATTGGAAATGTAAATGAGTTAAATACCTAATAAAAAATGGAAAAAAAAAGATACAATTTGTTAAATGCATGAAACTCAAGAAGAACGAAGACCAAAGTGTGGACACTGTGCCCCTTCTTAGAATTGGGAACAAAACACCCATGGAAAGAGTTACAGAGATAAAGTTTAGAGCTGTGACGAAAGGATGGACCATCTAAAGACTGCCATATCCAGGGATCCATCCCATAATCAGCTTCCAAACGCTGACACCATTGCATACACTAGCAAGGTTTTGCTGAAAGGACCCTGATATAGCTATCTCTTGTGAGACAATGCCGGGGCCTAGCAAACACAAAAGTGGATGCTCACAGTCAGCTATTGGATGGATCACAGGGCCCCCAATGGAGGAGCTAGAGAAAGTACCCAAGGAGCTAAAGGGATCTGCAACCCTATAGGTGGAACAACATTATGAACTAACCAGTACCCCAGAGCTCTTGACTCTAGCTGCATATGTATCAAAAGATGGCTTAGTTGGCCATCACTGGAAAGAGAGGCCCATTGGACTTGCAAACTTTATATGCCCCAGTACAGGGGAATGCCAGGGCCAAAAAGTGGGAGTGGGTGGGTAGGGGAGTGGGGGGGGGGAGTGTATTGGGGACTTTTTGGATAGCATTGGAAATGTAAATGAGGAAAATACCTAATAAAAAATTAATTCTAAAAATAAAATAAGCAATTTAAACAGACCTATAACCTCTAGTGTTCTTATTGTAACTATAAGTCTCCTAACCAAAACCAGCCCAGGGTTAGATGGTTTTAGTACAGAATTCTACAAAACTTTCAAAGAATGAGTGACAATACTCCTCAAATTAGTCCATAAAATAGAAACAAAAGGAACACTGCCAGATTCTTTCTCCTAGACAATTACCCTGATACTTATACCACATAAAAAATGAACAAAGAAAGAGAATTACAGACCAATTTCCCTTATGAACATAGATTCAAAATTTGTCAATAAAATGCTTGCAAACTAAATCCAAGAACACATCAAAAAGATCATTTACCATGATCAAATAGGCTTCATCCCAAAGAAAGAGGGATGAAAGCAATTCACCATATAAAGAAGCTAAAAGACAAAATCCAGCTGATCATCTCATTAGATGCAGAAATGCCTTTGAAAATCTGCAACATCCCTTCATGATCAAAGTCCCATATACAAGATGCATACTTCAAAATAATAAAGGCAAATAACATCAAGTCCATAGCCAACATCAACCTAAATGCAAAGAGACACAACGTATTCCCATTAAGATAAGGAACAAGACAAGGTTTGCCCAGTCTCTCTATACTCAATCAACACAGGACTTGAAGTCAGATAGAGCAATAAAACAACTGTGGGAGATCAAAGAGACACAAATAGGAAGGGAAGTAGTCAAAGTATATGTTTCCACATGATCTGATTATATACATAAGTGACCTTAAAATTTCCAGCAGGGAACTCCTATCTCTGACAAATACTTTCAGCAAATTAGCAGGATACAACATTAATACACAAAATCAGTAGCCTTCCTCTATACAAATGACAAATGGACCGAGAAAGAAATCAGTGAAACAATCTTTTTCACACTAGCCTCAAAAAAAATATCAAAATATCATGGGGTAACTCTAAGCAAGTAAAAGACATAAAGACATGTATAATAAAAACCTTAAGACACTGAGAAAAGAAATTTAAGAAGGCAGAAGAAAATGGAAAGATCTTTCATGTCCATGGATTAGTAGCATTAACACAGTAAAAAATAGTTGAACAAATTGGACCAGAAAAAGACGTCTTTTTGAAGAGAACACCATTAGCAAGGGCAGTAAGATCAACAATCAATAAACGGGACCTCATAGAACTGAAAAGCTTCTATAAGGCAAAGGACACATCATTCAGACAGAGTAGCAGCCAAACAGTGGAAAAAAGTTTTACTAACGAGACATCCCATAGTGGGTTAGTATCTAAAATATATTAATGCTTAAAAAATTGGATGTCAAGAAAACAAATAGCCCAGTGGAATACAGATCTTAACAAAGTATTCTCAACAGGGAAAACACAAATGACTGAGAAACACTTAAAGAAGTATTTCACATCCTTAGCCATCAGGGAAATGCAAATCAAAAGCACTTTGAGATTTCATCTTAGACCAGTCAGAACAGCCAGATCAATAAAATGAACAGCAGCTCATGCTGGTGACAAAGTAGGAGGAGAGGAACACTCATCCGTTGTTAATGGAAGTACAAATTTGCAGACCACTATGGAAATCAGTGTAATGGTTCTTTTGGAATTTGGGAATAGATCTACTTCAAGATTCAGTGGTACCATTCTTAGGCATACATCCAAAGAACACTAGATTCTACTACAGAGACACTTGCTCAACCATATTCGTAGCTGCTCTTTTCATAATTCCCAGAAATTAGAAACAAACTAGATGTCTCTCAGTGGACAAATAAATGAAAAGTAAATGTAGTACATTTACACAGTGGGATATTACTCAGCTACTATGTAAAATGAAATCATAAAATCTACAGATAAATGAATGGAGCTAGGAAATAAATCATTTAGTGTGACATAGTCCAGACTTAAATGGACAAGTGTGGAATGTATTCATTTATATGTGGGTGTTAGGTGTTAATTCTTCAGTAAGCAGACTACGTTCTGCTACACTCACATGTCAATATCTTACTCATCCATCATCAGAGTAGATTCCTCCTGCAATAAGTGGAAATAAATACAGAGATCTGCAGCTGAGCAATATGCAATTGAGAGACCTTGAAACACTCAGTCCTAAATGGTATGTCTCCATCAATTCCCTCCCCTTGCACCTCACAGAACCCTGTGGAATGGGAGCCAGAGAGGATAGGAAAAACCAAGGAAGTCAGGCCTTCCAGTCGCAGCAGAACTGATGCATATATGAACTCACAGAGACCTTGGCACCTTGCTCAGGAATTGCACAAGTCTGGGTCACATGGGGTACGGGTGCTGAGAGAAGTTGAAACACGCCCCCTTCCCTAATCCAGAAGCCATCTTAACACTCGCAAAAACACACACACACACACACACACACACACACACACACACACACACACACACCAAGTACTTTTCTCCAATGCGGTATATAAACCACCCTTAAGGCCAGCCCCCATGTCCAGAAGCAGATAGGCTAAACAAAACAAACTCAGGAGTATTTGTGGCGATTTTTTTTTCCTCATAGTGCTTTACCTGGGCATGTATTTTCTTACTCTTCATGTCGCTTGCTTATACATTATGGTTTCCAATTTTGTGCTTTTTATGGGACATTATTTCTGCCAGTATGTATGTCTCTGTGTCTATATGGGTTTCCTGTTCTATTTTGTTTCCCTCCCCTTCGGCTATTTTGTTGTTCTTATTTGGCCTTTTTTTTTTTTTTTTTTTTTTCTTTTTCTGTTTTCCTCTATTTGTTTTATCCTATTCGCGTGTGGTTCTTGTATTTTCCTTTCTTCAACTTTATTATTTTTAGATGCCTGTTTGTTTTCTTAGAGAGTGAAGATGGTTGTGGGTTTGTGTAGAGAGTACTGGTGGGGGGGATCTTGGAGGAGTGAGGGGAGGAGAATGATAATAAGAATTTTTATAAAAAAACAATATATTTTCAATTTAAAAAGAAAAGAATGTATAAATAACTTGCATTTGAACTTTTGTAATATTATTTCCTGTTAAAGATTAATGGTTTAATGGTTTCCATTTTATTCCATTTTATCGTTTAAGTGGCATCCAAAGTAACAGGTACCTTATGACAGTTTCATATGTACTTGGTTTTGGTTGTCCCTTCCGTGACCTTTGCTCCTCTCCATCACCTTCCTTCTCCTGTTTGTGGTACTTGCTGCCTCCTGTATTCCCTTTCCCCTTTCACATCACATCCTTTTCCGTTACTCTTCTCATATCCAACCCCATAAAGCCTCTTTCACCTCTCATGGACCCCTTTTTAATTTCCTGTGCTGTATCACACTCAGTTCCACATAATTAATAACCACCATACTAAAATTACAAAGTCAGATCTGCATGTGAGAAGGTAAACGTGGTGTTCATCTGTCTGAACCTGGTTTACCTCATTTAAAACAAAGTATTTTCAAGTTTCATCTATTTTCCTGCACATTTCATGATTTCATTTTCCTTTACACTGAATAAAATGTTATTGCGTATATAAGCCATGTGTTTATTATTAATTTATCTGCTGAAAGGCATTTGGGCTTATTCTATTTCTTTGCTAGTGTGAAGCACAGAAATAAACACAATGTACAAATGTCTCTGAGGTATGATATAGAATCTTTCTGGTATATGCCCAAAAGTAATAGAGCCAGGTCATGTGGTGATTCAGTTTTAGTTTTTGGGAAATGTGCTTTATGTAGTAACTGCACCAGTTTAAAGCCCGTCAACATTTAAGAGTGGGGATCTCCTCCCCACACTTACCGCCTTATGTGCACTTACTGTCATTTCCTTTCATGCTGTTAGCCACTGTGACTGGGATCACATTGAATTCCAAAGTAGCTTTGTTTGCATATCCCTCATGGCTATAAATGTTAGATGCATTATTAACCATTTATATTTATTATTTTAAGAAGGTTCCAGTTGACTGTCCCATGTATTGAATGGGAAGTAGATTTTTTGTATTTAATTTTACCTTTATCTAAAATATAGATGCTGAAGACTTCCTTCATCTCTGTTGGTTTTTCTGAGATATTCTCACAAAGTAATAAGGAATGGTAGTGATAGTCGTCATCATCATCATCATCACCACCACCACCACCATCATCATAATACAAAGTGCAATTTTTAAGGAATTAAGACTTGACTTTTATTTGAAGGGGTATGGGAGATGCCATCTGTTGGAAACCAGTGACATCACTACGTACAACCAGGCAAACATGTATGCCAGGCACTGTACTGTGCAATTGAGAATTCTTTATATACTTTTCAAATTAACAAGGTAGGTAGATTTTTTTTTTCTTTCAGTTCAGGATGGAAAAGTGGATGTCATATTAAATCCATTTCCCATGACTCCATGAATAAGGCAATACCATGGCCCACCCAAAAGCAAAGGTCTTGGGGTGCTTCACAGGATAGGAGGAAACTTGCCTCCTTCCATGAATGCATCATTAGCTTATCATTTGTTGCTTACACTTTTGAAGGCATCAGCAATATAGACCTTCAGTTTATGACGACAAATATATCTGATCACATGACTAAAGGGGCAGACACCATAGAGAGAAAAAAACTTATGCTATCACTGGGGACAAACATATTGAGTCTATTTTATAATTTTGCTCAATAATGTTCTCATCTAATGTAAAGATGAAGAGCTCTTGAATAGGAACCTTGCATACTGGAAAATTTTCTCCTGTAACTGGCTTTTATCTTGATGTTTAAAATTGAAGTGCAGGAAATTTGATCAAAATCAAACTTAGTAGGAAACAAACAGATTAAAAGGTCTAATCGATTTTCCTACATTCAATCAATACTTTCTTCATTCCCAATTCAGCGGGTAGCCTTCTTTCAAACAACCATGTCAGCCAAGAATGACTAAAAACTGCATTTGATTTTTACCACATACTGTTAGGTGAAAATTAACTACAGGGAAGCAGAAGTTAGAAGATTCAATAGCAAATGCATTCTCTCTTCTATATGAAAGCTTCTCTGTGTAGAACATGTTAATGAAAGGCATCCTGTAATGCAGATGTGGAAGAACACATGTACACTATCATTTGATTCTTAAACTGTCATATGTCCTTGACAATACTTGTTTTCTAGGGTTAGTGATCTTGTGATTGAATTTTAATAATCAATAGTTCTTTAATTAATAATTAATAAATTAAACCAGATGTAGCACTTTACTTTCTAGTATTAGAATGCTAACTTTTAAAAATCGTATAGTGAAGCTTTGAGTTTTCACACTGTTAAATTTTGCAATAAATTTCAAATTCAGATATTAAGAAAAAGTCTTTGCTTCATTTCTGAAAAAAAAAATCTGCCCATTCTCTTAACTGTATTACTACACAGCTATCATGTTAAATGCCAAGTTACTTATCAAGTTGTATTATATTGTTATCACATGACCTCGGCATTTCTTTTTGCCCTAAATCAGCATGCTTGTCCTATCTAATGGGAATAACAAATACAGGTCCCGCTGTGAAGCTGCCACAACATGGCAAAAGAAACTTACAAACAAAATCATAAATTTGATAGCTCAAGCTACTACGGTTAGAATCTGATCTATTCCACCAGGTGTGTGTATTTGAACACTTGGTTCCCAGAGAATGGAGTTGTTTTCAGAATTTATGAAGCCTTGGTAGGAAGGTATGAGTTAGAAAGGGAAGCCTTTGATGTCTGTGACTTAGTTGTGTCTTGTCTCTGCTTCCAGATGGGCTGCTGCCCTGTAACAGCTCGCTACACTCTTGCACAAAAGTGTTGCACCACTCCTGCTGCTGTGCTTTTCCCACGTGATGGACTGAAATACTTTGAAATTCTGAGCTCCAATAAGCTCTTCCTTCCTTAAATTGCTTTTCTTTGCTGTTGTCAGAGCAATGAGAAAGTTCAGAAGCCTGCTTTGAAGTGATACAGCTGGCGTCCAAAAGATGTGTAAGAGGAGCTAAGTGGGAGTGGAAAGCACACAAGGCAAGCTGGTATATTCTAGAATTTCTGGGAAATCATATAGTGAATATAGGAGTCAGTGAGAAAATGTTGAGTCTATACTGGATAGAGGGATAAAAGCAGAGTATTTAGTGAGATTTTTACAAAGGGCTATCATGAAATGTGATTATTTGAGATATGTTCTTCATGGGCTCAAGTACTTGAACACTTACTTTCCAGTTGGTGGCATTGATTGTGGAGGTTTAAATGGTACAGCCTTGCTGGAGGGAATATGTCACTAGGGGCAGGCTCCAACCTACTTCCAGGTTACATTCTCTGCTTTGTACTTACAGTTGAGGATGTGAACTCTCAGCTTTCTTCTCAGGCCACCATAGCTGCTGCTTATTGCTTTGCTTCCATAACCTAAAGAAAGAGTGGTTATAAACATCCAAGCTTACAGAACACCAAATAGATTGGACAAGAAGAGGATATCTTCCTGCCACATAACAGTCAAAACACTAAATGTACAGAACAAAGAAATAATATTAAGATAAACACCACCTCAGAGTAAAGGGCTGGACAAAGGTTTTCCAAGCAAATGAACCCAAGAAACAAGTTGGAGGAGCCATTCTAATACGAACAGACTTTCAACCAAAAGCATTCAAAAGCGATGGGGAAAGAGACTTCATTCTCATCAAAGGAAAAATCCACTAAGAGGACATTGCAACTCTGAATATCTATGGCCCAAATGCATGGGCATCCACATTCATTAAAGGAACATTACTGAAGCTTAAATCACAGCTCTATACCCACACATTCATAGTGGGAAACTTCAACACCCCGCTCTCACCAATGGACAAGTCACTGAGAAAGAAACTAAACAGAAAGATAACAAAACTAACAGAGATTATGACTCAAATGGACCTAATAGCTATCTATAGGACATTTCACCCAAACACAAAAAAAAATATATCTTCTTGACAACTCACAGACTCTTCTCCAAAACTGACCATATACTTGGTCACAAAGCAAGCCTCAACAGATATAAGATGATGGAAATAACTCCATTCATCTTATCAGATGACCAAGCACTAAAGCTGCACTTCAACAACAACAGATACAACACAAACCTATATATTCATGAAAGATGAACAACTCCCTACTCACTGATCACTGGGGTGGGGGTGTCATGGAAGAGAGAGGGAGAGGGAGAGGGAGAGGGAGAGGGAAAGGGAGAGGGAGAGAGAGGGAGGGAGGGAGGGAGGAAGGAAGGAAGGAAGGAAGGAAGGAAGGAAGGAAGGAAGGAAGGGAAAGGAAAGGAGGAAAGAAAGGAAGAAAAAGGAAAGGAGGAAAGAAAGGAAGAAAAAGGAAAGGAGGAAAGAAAGGATGAAACAAGAAAGAAAGGCTTTTTCCTAGAACTCAATGAAAATGAGGGCTTAATATACCAAACTTAAGGGACGCAATGAAAGCACTGCTAAGAGAAAAGTTCATAGCACTCAATGTCCTCATAAAGATATCAGAGAGTTCTCATAATAAGGAATTAAAAGTACATCTGAAGGTTGTAGATGAGAAGGAAGCAAACATACCCAGAAGGAGTAGACAGCCAGAAATATTCAAACTTAGGGCAGAAATCAATCAATTAGAAACAAAGAGAACAAGACAAAGGATCAAAAATCCAAGGGTTGGTTCTTTGAGAAAATCAACATAATGATAAAGCCCTTAGTTAAACTAGCTAAAAGGCACAGAGACAGTCCACAAATTAACAAAATCAGAAACAAAAAGGTATACGTAACAACAGATATCAAGTTATTCAAAAAATCATCAGGTCTTCAAAAGGATGTACTCCACAAAACTGGAAAATCTAAATGAAACAGATGTGTTATTAGACAGATATCACTTACCAAAGTTAAATCAAGATCAGGGAGCCCTTATAAGAAAGAAGAAGCACACATTAAAAGTTCCCAAGGTGGGGGGGGGGGGGGGTAAGCCCAGATGGTTTTAGTTCAGAATTTTACCAGACTTTCAAAGAAGAGCAAATACCAATACTCCTCAAATTATTCCATAAACTACACACAGAAAGAACACTACCTAATTCATTGTATAAGGACACAGACACTCAACAAAAACAAGAAAATATATCAATTTCACTTATGAACATTAATGCAAAAATACTCAGTAAAATTCTCACAATCTAAATCTAAGAATACATCAAAAACATCATTTACTATGATCAAATAAGCTTCATCCCAGAGGTGCAGAAATGGTTCAATATAAAAAAAAAATCCACTAATATAATCAACTATGTACACAAATTAAAAGAAAAATATCACATGATTATCTCATTAGATGCTGGAGAAGCCTTTGAAAAATCCAACACCCCTTCATATTAAAAATATTAAAGAGGTCAGGGATTTAAGAACATATATAAAGATAATAATGACAATATGCAACAAGCCAATAGCCAACATCTAATTAAATGGAAAGAAACAAACTAATTCCCACTAACATCAGGGACAAGAAAAGGCTACCCATTCTCTCCCTATCTAGTTAATATAGTACTTGAAGTTCTAGGTAGAGCAATAAGACAAAAAGGGAGATCAAGGGGATATAAGTTGGAAAGGAACATGTAAAGGTACTACTATTTGTGGATAGTATACATAGGAGATGCCCAAAATTCTATCAGAGAACTCCTAAGGCTGATAAACAACTTCAGGAAAGTGGTTGGATATAAAATTAACTCAAAGAAATCAGTAAGCCTCTTTTATACAAATAATAAACATTCAGAGGAAAAAAATCATGGAAACAACACCCTTCACAATAGCCACAAATAATACAAAAGTGAAAGATCTGTATAACAACCTCAAGTGCCTGAAGAAAGAAGTTAAAGAAAATATCAGAAGATGAAAGATCTCCCATGCTCATGTTTGGTAAGATTAACGTAGTGAAAATGGGCATGTTACCAAAAGCAATCTACAGATTTAAAGCAATTTCCATCAAAACAAAATTGTTTACAGACCTTAAAAGAGCAAAACTTCATATGAAAAAACAGAAAACCCAGGATAGTTAAAGCAATGCTTAAGAGTAAAAGTTCTGGTGGTATCAACATCCCTAATCTCAAGCTGTATGGCAAAGCAATAGTGATTTTAAAAACTGCATGGTATTGGTATAAAAACAAATGGGTTGATCAGTGGTATCAAATCCAAGACCCAGAAATAAACCCATACTCCTATGGACATTTGAATTTTGACAAAGAAGTCAAAAGCATACAATGGAGAAAAGAAAGCATCTTCAACAAGTCGTGCTGGCCTAACTGGATATCCACATGTAGAAGAATGCAAATAGATCCATATTTATCACTCTGCACAAAACTCAAGTTGAAGTGGATCAAAGACCTCCATTATTAAAACCAGATACACTAAATCTAATAGAACAGAAAATGGGAAATAGCCTTGAACTCATTAGTACAGGAGACAATTTCCTGAACAAAACACCAAATGCTCAGGCTATAAGATTAACAATTGATAAATGTAACCTCATGACTCTGAAAAGTTTATGTAAGGCAAAGGACACTACCAATAGAACAAAAAGGCAGCCTACATATTGGGAAAAGATCTTCACTAACCCTATAACTGACAGAGGACTGATATCCAAAATATATAAAGAACTCAAGAAGTTAGACTCCAACAAACCAATTAAGCCAATGTAAAAAGTGGGTGTAGACCTACTCTCAACAGAGAAATCTTGAATGTCCAAGAAGCACTTAAAGGAATGTTCAAAATCTTTAGTCATCAGGGAAATGTAAATCAAAAGGACCCTGAGATTCTACCCTATGACAATCAGAATGGGTAAGATCAAAAATTCAAGTAACAGCACATGTTGATGAGGTTGTAGAGAAAGAGGAACACTCCTCCATTGCTGGTGGGATTTCAAACTTGTACAACCACTCTAGAAATCAGCCTCATGGTTTCTCAAAAAATCGAAAATACCTCTACACAAAAGCCCAGCTATATTACTTCTGGGCATATACCCAAAAGATACTCACCATACCACAAGGATACATGCTGCCCTTTTTTTTTTTTTTTTTGGCAGCTTTATTTGTAATAGCCAGAAACTGGAAACAACCCAGATGTCCCTAAACTGAAGAATGGATACAGAAAATGTGGTTCATTTACACAATAGGATACTATATAACTATTAAATACAAGGACCTCATGAATTTTGCAGGCAAATGGATGGAACTAGAAGATATCATGCTGAATGAGGTAGCCCAGACACAAAAGGACAATCATGGTATGTACCCACCTATAAATAGATATTAGCCAAAAAGTACAGAATACCCATGGTACACCCCACACACCTAAAGAAGTTAAGCAAAGAAGACAACCAAAGTGAGGGTGCTTGCATCCCACTTAGGAGGGGAAACAAAACAGTAATATGAAGCAGATGGAGGAAGGGAACTGAGTGGAACAGGAAATGAGAGGGGAATGGAGGGTCAGTATCAGGTGTAGGGAGAGACACAAGATTGGGCCAGAGGGACAAGAGGATGAATGGAAATCTACAGCAGAGGGCAGGAGAGTGGTGGTAATTTCTAGGAAGCCTCAGGGATGTAGGATCTTGGAGGTTTCCAGGAGTCAATGTAGGTAACCTTAGCCAAGATGTCTAACAGTGGGGACAAAAAACAGACCACCTCCTGTAGCCAGCCAGGAACCCTCAGTGGAGAGACGAGGACACCAACACATCCACAAAACTTTTGGCCCAAAATTTGTCCTGTTTAAAAGCAATGCAGGAATGAAGATGGAGCAGCGACTAAAAAAATGGCCAGTTAATAATCAGCTCAACTTGAGACACATCCCATGTGCAAGCACCAATTCCTAACACTATTAATCATACTCTGTTATGCTTGCAGACAGGACCCTCACATAACTGTCCTTTGAGAGGCTCCTTACAGCAGCAGACTGAAACAGATGCAGAGACTCACAGACAACCATTGAACAGAGCTCAGGAACTCTTATTGAAGAGTAAGAGAAAGGATTGAAGACCCTGAAGGAGAGAGAAACTCCACAAGAAGGCCAACAGAGTCAACTACCTTGGACCCTTGGCAGCTCTCAGAGACTGAGCCACCAACCAAAGAGCATAAACGGGCTGAACTAAGGCCCCATCTCATAGGACTGCCTTGTCTGCCCACAATGGAAGAGGCTATATCTAACCCTGCAGAGACTTGATATACCAGGGCTTGAGTTTACGAGGGTGCAGAAGGTGGGGCACTCTATCAGAGAAAAAGGGATGGAAGGAAGGAAGGACTTTGTGAGAGAAGCGTGGGATAGTATGGAAATAAATAAATAAATGAAAGTCATTGTATAATTATGAGAGGCATGAAAGATTTATTGAAAAATTAGTACAAAAGCCGATAGACATGCTGATTTGGAGCCAATGTAAGTGAAGTACGAATTATGTTGTTATACCATTGTTTTATATAATAAATTAGAGGAGAAAACCCATAAAAGTGAAAGAAAAAAAGCTAAGAGTTATGTCTGTGTGGAGGTAAGGAAGAAGTCAGTCAAGCTGTTTGTGGCTGTTGGGATTGTGGCACTAAGATTGCAAGGCAAAAAGAGAAAGCTGAGCAAAAGTGTAGCTACCACATTCAACACCATATATAGATGACCATTCAGTTTATAGAAGTGTATAGCATCTTCCAGAAAAAGAGTGTGGAGAATAACTGGAACTCAAGTTACTTTCAACGCTAGCACCACAGAAAAAGGGGGAAAGCCTAGCAACAAAGATAGCTACAGAAAGGTCAGAAGCAAACGAGGAGAAACAATGTCACAGAAATCAAGGGAAAGAATTTAAAGACTAGGGGAATGTTTAATAATATTAAATCACATGAGGAGAATAAATATTAATGAGGTATGTGCTATATTTGGCTACTAAAGAGACATTTGGTGAATGGTAAATTTTAGGAAGAACTCCAGATAGAAAGAACAGGCAGAGGTCTAAAAGACACGAGAAGATCAAAAGATATAGGTAACACATGAAGGCTTTGGGGGACCAAACAATAAAAGCACATCCAGGAAATCACCATCCCTGATCTCAAGCTATACTATAGACCAACAGCAATAAAAACCACATGTTATTGGTAGAGAAACAAGTTGATCAATGGAATAGAATCAAAGACCTAGATGTAAACTCATATATCTATGAACACTTGATCTTTGCCATAGAAGCCAAAAATTTAGTGGGAAAGGAAACCATCTTCAATATATGGTGCTGGTCTACCTGGCAGTCTATATGTAAGAGAATGAAAATAGATCCATATTTATCACCCTGCTCAAAGCACAAGTCCAAATATATCAAGGACCTCAACATAAAATCAGATCAGCTGAATCTAATAGAAGAGAAACTGGGGAAGTGCTTTTATTGTTGAGAATTGTTTTGGCTATCTTGGAATTTTGTTTTTCCTTGTGATATTAGAATTGCTCTTTCCATGTTTGTGAAGAATGTGTTGGAACTTTGATGGGGATGGCACTGAATCTGTAGATTGCTTTTGGTAAGGTGGCCATTTTCACTGTTAATTCTACCAATCCATGAGCATGGCAGATCTCTCCATCTTCTGAGGTCTTCTTTGATTTCTTTTTTCAGGAATTTGAAGTTCTTGTCATACAGATCTTTCATTTGTTTGGTAATAGTTACACCAAGATATTTTATACTATTTGTAGGTTATTGTGTATGGTGTTGTTTCCCTAATTTCTTTCTCAGACTGATTATAATTTGTGTAAAGGAAGGTTACTGATTTATCTTAGTTAATTTTATATCCTACCACTTTCCTGAAGATGTTTATCAGCTGTAGGAATTCTCTGGTGGAATTTTTGAGGTTGATTATGTATGCTATCATACCATCTTCAAATAGTGATACTTTGACTTCTTCCTTTCCAATTTGTATCCTCTTGATCTCCTTTTGCTTTCTAATTGTTCTGGCTAGAAATTCAAATAATGTATTGAATAGATAGGGAGAGAGTGGGCTACCTTTCCTTGTCCCAGATTTTAGTGGGAATTCTTCAAGTTTCTCTTCATTTAATTTGATGTTGGCTATTGGTTTGTTATATATTTCTTTTATTATGTTTAGATATGTACCATGAATTCCTGATCTCTCTAAGATTTTTAAAATTAAGGTGTGTTTTAAAATTAAGGGGTGCCCTTTAGTTAGTTAGGCTAAAGGTATTGATTTTCTCAAAGAACAAGCTCTTGGTTTTGTTGATTCTTTGTGTGTGCTCTGTTTCTAGTTGGTTGATTTCAGCATTGAGTTTGACTATTTCCTGCTGTCTACTCCTCTTGGGTATGTTTACTTCTTTCTGTTCTAGAACTTTCAGGTGTACTGTTAATTTGTTTTTATGGTATCTCTCCAATTTCTTTATGAATGCACTTAGTGCTACGAATTTTCCTCTTAACACTGATTTCATTTTGTCCAATAAGTTTGGATCTGATGTGTCTAGAAAGTCCTTGATTTCTTTGTATATTTCTTCTCTGAGCAAGTTATCATTGAGCAGAGAGTTGTTTAGCTTCAATGAGTATGTTGTCTTTCTGTTGTTTTTGTTGTTATTGAAATCTAGCCTTAGTTCATGGTGATCTGATAGAATGCATAGGATTATGTCAAACTTGTATCGGTTGAAGCTTGTTTTATATCTAATTATACAATCAGTTTTGGAGAAGATTCCACGAGGTGCTGAAAATAAGATATATTCTCTTGTTCTGGGGTGAAATGCCATTTGGTTCATAACTTCTGTTAGCTTCACTGTGCCTCTGTTGAGTTTCTGTTTCAATGATCTGTCTATTGGTGAGACTGGCCTGTTGAAGTCTCCCACTACTATTTTGTAAGTTTCTATGTGTTTTTGAGCTTTAGTAACATTTTTTTTATAAATGTGGGTGGTCTTGCATTTGGTGAATAGATGTTCAGAATTGAGACCTTCCATTGGTGGATTTTTTCCTATGATGAATATGAAGTGCCCTTCCCATGTCCTTTGGTAAGTTTTGGTTAAAAGTCTATTTAACTGCATATTAGAATGGCAACTCCCATTTGCTTCTAGTGATCATTAGCTTGAAATTTTTTCCCAGCCTTTTACTCTAAGGCAGTGTTTATTTTTGTCACTGAGATGTGTTTCTTATATGCAGCCTGTGTCTTTTTATTGGGGAATTGAGTCCATTGATGTTGAGAGATATTAAAGACGGATAAATGTCAGTTTCTCGTTTGTTGTTGTTGTTGCTACTGCTGACGTGGTATTATATGTATATGATTCTTTCCTTTTGGGTTTGTTATGAAATGTTTAATTTCTTGTGTTTTCTTGGGTGTAGTTACCCTTTTTGTATTAGAAATTTATTTCCATCCAGTATCCTTTGTAGGGCTGGATTAATAGAAAGATGTTGTTTAAATTTGGTTTGTTGTGGAATATCTTGGTTTCTCCATCTATGGTAATTAAGAGTTTTGATAAGTATAGTATTCTGGCCTGACATTTGTGTTCTGTTAGGGTCTTCATGACATCTGCCTAGGATCTTCTGGCTTTTAGAGTATCTGTTGAGAAATGTGGTGTAATGCTGATAGGTCTGCCTTTATGTGATAATTGCCCCCTTTCCCTTATAGCTTTTAATATTCTTTGTTTGTTCTGTCCATTTAGTGTTTTGGTTATTTTGTGACAAGATGATTTTCTTTTCTGTTCAAATCTATTTGGTGTTCTGTAGACTTCTTGTATATTTATGGCCATATTTTTCTTTAAGTTAGGGAAATGTTCTTCTATGATTTTGTTGAAGATGTTTTCTTGCCCTTTGATCTGGGATTCTTTACCCTCTTCTATTCCTATTATTCTTATTATTCTTATTAAAGTTGATCTTTAGTTGTGTCTTGAATTTCCTGGATATTTTGGATTACGAGCTTTTTACACTTTGTATTTCTTTGAGTTAATATTTTCTATGGTATCTTCTATGCCTGAGATTCTTTTTTCTATTTCTTGTATTCTGTTGGTGATGCTTGTATCTGTAGCTTCTGATCTCCTTCCTAAGTGGTCCATCTCCAGGGTTGCCTCTCTTTGTGTTTTCTTTATTGTTTCTGTTTCCACTTTTAGTTATTGAGTTGTTTTGTTCTACTCCTTTACCTTCTCAACTGTATTTTCCTGAATTTCTTTAAGGGATTGTTTCTTCTTTAAGGGCTTATATCTTTTTACCTGTGTTTTCTTGTATTTCTTTAAGGAGTTTCTTTATGTCCTCCTTAAAGGCTTCTATCATCTTCATGAGATAGGATTTTAGGTCATTATCTTGCTTTTCAGGCATGTTTAGGGATTCAGGGCTTACTATGGTAGGAGAACTGGGTTCTGGTGGTGTCAGATAGCATTTGTGTTCTGTAGTGTATGATCTTGTGCTTGCATCTGGCTATCTGGTTATCTCTGGTGTTAACTGGTCTGGGTATCTCTGACTATAGACAGCCTTTTTGGACACAGGTGAAGCCAGTCTTCTTGGAGGCATGCAGTGCTGTTTCTGCTTAGAGTTGCCCACTTGTGTCTCTTGTTAAAACAGGTCTTCTATGTCTCTGATTATTGCAGACCTCCTGAGAGGCAGGTAGGCTTTGGAGTGTGGGAGGGTATGGGGCCTGTGGGTCAGAAGAATGGTGGAGCTCAAGGGGGTGGTCCAGGGGAGTTGAGTCATGAGTCAGCTAGGCCCTGTGGTTGGAGTGGGAATCTGGATGAGATTTTCACCCATGTCTTTGATTACTGAGGGTCGCCTCAGAAGCATGTAGGCTGTAGGTGTGGGTGTATCTCCTCTCTCTGGTTTTTATAAGCTTTTCTATATATTTAAATCATCAAAATTTCAGAATTAAGGAATTCATATAAAATCTATCATTATGAAGTGTTCTATATAATCATTAATTTCTCTTAATTTGGAGATTTTGTTCTTTCTAGTTTTAAGTATGTTTATCATTTAAAAATATAAACTCAGAGAAGGTAAGCTTATTTCTATCTTCACTGACAATGCTGATAGCAAGCACTTCCTTTGCATAACTAATAGCAGAGAGGCAGAGAGCATCATACATTCAGGAATCTTGCCCTGGAGAAACTTTAAATAAGTTATGTACTCTGGGAATTTTCAAGCTACTTAAAGAAATTTCATCGTTTCTCATATACAGAACATTTTTTTTTTTGTTAAGAATATTTCTCTTGGAGAAAGTAAAATATACATACATAGGGTCAGTCAGCTCTTCCAAATATAGGCTTTCTTTTTTTTCTCCTTTTCTTAGTCCTCTGTCTAACTTTCCTTGGGTACTAGATTCACAACACAGTTTAGAGATATTATTTTGTACATATTGTAGGCTGTAGATTCCCTCTAAAGCAATTTAACAGATCCTACTTCTCCATCTCCTTAATGATTCTCTGAGCTTACCAAAATCTCTTCATTTGTTCATGGCCTTTTCTATTTCTTATTTGTTTGGTTGTTATTGTTGTTGTTTGGTTGGTTGGTTGGATATTTTTTGGTATTGTTGCTTGACTTTCTTTCCTTCTTTCTTTCTTTCTTTCTTTCTTTCTTTCTTTCTTTCTTTCTTTCTTTCTTTCTTTCTTTCCTTATTTCCTTTTGTTTTTCAAGATAGGGTTTCACTGTGTAACAAAACTGATTATCCTGGAACTTACTTTTTATACAAGGCTTGCCTTGACCTCAGAGTTCTACCTGCCTCTGCCTTCTGAGTGCTAAGATCACAAGTAAGTGCAACCATGCCTTGCTGACTTTTTCCTTTCTAAACATCAAACTTATATAAATTTAATGGATTTTTTTGTTAAAGGGGAGTTATAATGTACCACTGACCAAATATTTCTTTAAGATAATTTCATCTCTTGTATTTATTATTTCTATGAATGTATGAATTGTGACTACTTTCACCTACAGTACATTTCTGTAATACCTTATGGTGTAGATGCTGAAGGACAAATAAGAACTTCTGAAAAACATCACAAGGGGACATTAAAATACAAATATAAACGAATAATTTTATTTATTTATTTATTTATTTATTTTATTAGATATTTTCTTTTTTTTTAATTAGGTATTTTCCTCATTTACATTTCGAATGCTATCCCAAAAGTACCCCATACCCACCCCCCAATCCCCTACCCACCCACTCCCCCTTTTTGGCCCTGGCGTTCCCCTGTACTGGGGCATATGAAGTTTGCAAGTCCAAAGGGCCTCTCTTTCCAGTGATGGCTGACTAGGCCATCTTTTGATACACATGCAGCTAGAGACACGAGCTCCAGGGGGTACGGGTTAGTTCATATTGTTGTTCCACCTATAGGGTTGCAGTTCCCTTTACCTCCTTGGGTACTTTCTCTAGCTCCTCCATTGGGGGCCATGTGACCCATCCAATAGCTGACTGTGAGCATCCACTTCTGTGTTTGCTAGGCCCCGGCATAGTCTCACAAGAGAGAGCTATATCTGGGTCCTTACAGCAAAATCTTGTGGTGTTTTTTGCCTTATAGAAGCTTTGTAATTTTATGAGGTCCCATCTGTCAATTCTCGATCTTACAGCACAAGCCATTGCTGTTCTATTCAGGAATTTTTCCCCTGTACCCATATCTTTGAGGCTTTTCCCTACTTTCTCCTCTATCAGTTTCAGTGTCTCTGGTTTTATGTGGAGTTCCTTAATCCACTTAGATTTGACCTTAGTACAAGGAGATAGGAATGGATCAATTCTCATTCTTCTACATGATAACTGCCAGTTGTGTTAGCACCATTTGTTGAAAATGCTGTCTTTTTTCCACTGAATGGTTTTAGCTCCCTTGTCAAAGATCAAGTGACCATAGGTGTGTGGGTTCATCTCTGGGTCTTCAATTCTGTTTCATTGGTCTACTTGTCTGTCACTATACCAGTACCATGCAGTTTTTATTAGAATTGCTCTGTAGTACAGCTTTAGGTCAGGCATGGTCATTCCACCAGAGGTTCTTTTATCCTTGAGAAGAGTTTTTGCTAACCTAGGTTTTTTGTTATTCCAGATGAATCTGCCGATTGCCCTTTCTAATTCGTTGAAGAATTGAGTTGGAATTTTGATGGGGATTGCATTGAATCTGTAGATTGCTTTTGGCAAGATAGCCATTTTTACTATATTGATCCTGCCAATCCATAAGCATGGGAGATCTTTCCATCTTCTGAGATCTTCTTTAATTTCTTTCTTTAGAGACTTGAAGATTTTATCATACAGATCTTTCACTTCCTTAGTTAGAGTCACGCCAAGGTATTTTATATTATTTGTGACTATTGAGAAGGGTGTTGTTTCCCTAATTTCTTTCTCAGCCTGTTTATCCTTTGTGTACAGAAAAGCCATTGACTTGTGTGAGTTAATTTTATATCCAGCTACTTGATGCAGTCTGCAGGTGAGAGTGTGGACTACAGAGGCTAGCAGCTTCTGGGACAGGCAAGAGCCACAGAGCTCCTGAGTCAGCGCCATTTTCGGCTCCAGACAGCCAGCCACCTTTGGGGCCAGAGGACAGGTGTCTGCCCAGCCCAGGAGGCTTCTGCCTCAGATATTTTCTTTATATACATTTCAATGTTATCCTGAAAGTTCCCTATACCCTCCCTCCGCCCTGCTCCCCTACCCACCCACTCCTGTTTCTTGGCCCTGGAATTCCCCTGTATTGAGGCATATAAAGTTTGTAATACCAAGGGGCCTCTCTTGCCAGTGATGGCCGACTAGGCCATCTTCTGCTACATATGCAGCTAGAGATAAGAGCTCTGGGGGTACTGGTTAGTTCATATTGTTGTTCCACCTATAGGATAAACCAATAAATTTTATTCCACTTGGATCAAACTTCAAAACATTAAAGAAAGATGTAGTCTGCCTTGTAGAACTTAACTTAATTGATCTGTGTTAGTTTAAACTTCATCTTAGTTAATTATTCTTCAACAACCATACAAGTGATGTTGAAGTTACAGAAGATAACAACAAATGGCACTGCCTAATAAGGAACTAGCTATGCTTTTATTTACTGTTATTATGTGCACACATGTCCATAAAAATAGTAACATGCCATTGTAATTCTATAAGAAATACCTTTTTTTATTAATTTTACATAAGTACTAGGCTTTGAACTTATTAATTGTGACTTTTACCAACCAGAATACATAAGTGAATTGATGCTAAAATTTGGCAAGTAGATATCTGAGGATTTCCCAGATTTCATTTGGGTTAACTGTCTGATCCTCAAGTAATTACATAAGAAAAGGTATATTAGCAATTCAACTAACTAAACTCTGGCTTTGAGATTCTGGATACCTAGTTCCTACAGCTTATTCTCATTTGCTTATTCATGTGTATTAAATATTTATAAAACATTTGTTTATAAAGTTAAGCAAAGCAAATGATGTAGTATTTGGGCTGAATTGTCTAAGTAAACTGCTGTATAAAAATCACATAAGCAAATCAGAATGTAATTTCATAATGGAAAGTACAGTATGAACAGGCCCTCTAGCACTAGAATAATAAATGGGACATGAGGAGAAGGGTCATGGCTTCAGGATACACGAAGACCTCTTTCTTGAGAGCATAGATTGGGTGAAGACCCACAATTCAGACTCCCAAGAAGAAATACTCTTCTATGGGGAAGAGCACACCACTTGCTTATCTAATACCTAATGGTCAATCCTAAAAACATCCAAAATTCAAGTGACAACAGATGCTGCCAAGGATGTGGAGAAAGAGGAACATTCCTCCATTGTTGGGGGGATTGCAAGCTGATACAACCACTCTGGAAATCATTCTGGAGATTCATCAGAAAATTGGGCATAGTACTATCTGAGGACCCAGCTATACCACTCCTGGGCATATATCCAGATTATGCTCCATATGACATATGACAAGGACACATGCTCCAATATGTTCATAGCAGCCTTATTTATAATATCTAGAAGCTGGAAAGAACCAAGATGTTTTTCAACAGAAGATTGGATAAAGAAAATGTGGTACATTTTCACAATGGAGTACTATTCAGCTATTAAAACAGTAAATTCATGAAATTCTTAGGCAAGTGGATGGAACTAGAAAATATCATCCTGAGTGAGGTGCCCTAATCACAAAAGAACATAGATGGTATGTACTCACTGATAAGTGGATATTAACCCAATAGCTCCGAATACCCAAAATACAATTCACAGACTACATGAAGAAGGATAATGAAACAGTAGGTGTTTTGATCCTTCTTAGAAGGAGTAACAAAGTGTGAGACTTCAACACCCCACTCTCACCAATGGACAAATCCTGGAAACAGAAACTAAGCAGAGATACATGGGCACTAACAGAAGTTATGAAAAAAGTGGATTTAATATATATCTACAAAATATTTTATCCTAAAACAAAAGGATATACCTTCTTCCCAGCACCACATGGTACCTCCTCCAAAACTGATCATATAATTGGGCACGAAACAGGCCTATACAGATACAAAAATATTGAAATTGTCCCATGCATCCTATCAGATCACCATGGCCTGTGGCTGATCTTCAATAACAATATAAATAATAGAAAGCCAACATTCACATAGAAACTGAACAACACTCTCCTCAATGATTCCTTGGTCAAGGATGGAATAAAGAAAGAAATTAAAGACTTTTTAGAGTTTAATGAAAATGAAGCCACAACATACCCAAACTTATGGAACACAATGAAGGCAGTCCTAAGAGGAAAACTCATATCCCTGAGTGCCTCTAAAAAGAAACTAGACAGAATATACATTAGCAGCCTGACAGCATACCTAGAAGCTCTAAGAACTAAAGGAAGCAAATTTACCCAAGAGGAGTAGAAGGCAGGAAATAATCAAACTCAGGCCTGAAATCAACCAAATGGAAACAAAAAGAACTATTCAAAGAATCAACCAAACCAGGAGCTGGTTCTTTGAGAAAATCAACAAGATAGATAAACCCCTAGCCAGAATAACTAGAGGGCACAGGGACAGTATTCTAATTAACAAAATCAGAAATGAAAAGGGATACATAACAACAGAACCTGAGGAAAACCAAAACACCATCAGATCCTACTACAAAAGGCTATACTCAACAAAACTGGAAAACCTGGATGAAATGGACAACTTCCAAGACAGATGTCAGATACCAAAGTTAAATCAGGATCAGATTAACGATATTAACAGTCCCATTTCCCCTAAAGAAATAGAAGCAGTCATTAATAGTCTCCCAACCAAAAAAAAAGTCCAGGACCTGATGGGTTTAATGCAGAGTTCTATCAGACCTTCAAAGAAGACCTATTTCCAACACTCCTCAAACTAATTGGTCACTAATACGTGACCAATTTCACTTATGAATATAGATGCAAAAATACTCAATAAATTCCTTGCAAAACAAATCCAAGAACACATCAAATGATCATCCATCGTGATCAAGTAGGTTTCATTCCAGGGATGCAGGGATGGTTAATATATGGAAATACATCAACATAATCCACTATCTAAACAAACTAAAAGACAAAAACCACATGATCATCTCATGAGATGCTTAGAAAGCATTTGACAAAATCCAACATCCCTTCATGATAAAAGTCTTGGAAAGATCAGGAATTCAAGGCCCATACCTAAACATGATAAAAAGCAATCTACAGCAAACCAGTAGCCAACATCAAAGTAAATGGAGAGAAACTTGAAGCAATCCCACTAAAATCAGGGACTAGACAAGGCTGTCCACTTTCTTCCTACCTATTCAATACAGTACTTAAAGTCCTAGCCAGAGCAATTCGACAACAAAAGGAGATCAAGGGGATACAAATTGGAAAGGAAGCAGTAAAACTATCACTATTTGCAGATGATATGATAGTATATATAAGTGACCCTAAAAATTCCAACAGAGTCTGAGAAAGGTCCTGTTTTGGGCCTTCTTCTTCGGCCAGGAGGAGGTCCAAATACAAGATATCTGCGCACCTTCCCTGTAAGAGAGCTTGCCAGCAGAGAGTGCTCTGAGCACTGAAACTCAGAGGAGAGAATCTGTCTCCCAGGTCTGCTGATAGACGGTAACAGAATCACCAGAAGAACAATCTCTAAACAGAGTCAACTATAACTACTAACTCCAGAGATTACCAGATGGCGAAAGGTAAACGGAGGAATCTTACTAACAGGAACCAAGACCACTCACCATCACCAGAACCCAGCACACCCACTTCGCCCAGTCCAGGGAACCCCAACACACCTGAGAACCTAGACCTAGATTTAAAAGCATATCTCATGATGATGGTAGAGGACATCAAGAAGGACTTTAATAAATCACTTAAAGAAATACAGGAGAACACTGCTAAAGAGTTACAAGTCCTTAAAGAAAAACAGGAAAACACAATCAAACAGGTAGAAGTCCTTACAGAAAAAGAGGAAAAAACATACAAACAGGTGATGGAAATGAACAAAACCATACTAGACCTAAAAAGGGAAGTAGACACAATAAAGAAAACTCAAAGCGAGGCAACACTAGAGATAGAAACCCTAGGAAAGAAATCTGGAACCATAGATTTGAGCATCAGCAACAGAATACAAGAGATGGAAGAGAGAATCTCAGGTGCAGAAGATTCCATAGAGAACATCGGCACAACAATCAAAGAAAATGGAAAATGCAAAAAGATCCTAACTCAAAATATCCAGGAAATCCAGGACACAATAAGAAGACCAAACGTACGGATAATAGGAGTGGATGAGAATGAAGATTTTCAACTCAAAGGTCCAGCAAACATCTTCAACAAAATTATTGAAGAAAACTTCCCAAATCTAAAGAATGAGATGCATATGAACATACAAGAAGCCTACAGAACTCCAAATAGACTGGACCAGAAAAGAAATTCCTCCCGACACATAATAATCAGAACATCAAATGCACTAAATAAAGATAGAATACTAAAAGCAGTAAGGGAAAAAGGTCAAGTAACATATAAAGGCAAGCCTATCAGAATTACACCAGATTTTTCACCAGAGACTATGAAAGCCAGAAGAGCCTGGACAGATGTTATACAGACACTAAGAGAACACAAACTGCAGCCCAGGCTACTATACCCAGCCAAACTCTCAATTATCATAGAGGGAGAAACCAAAGTATTCCACGACAAAACCAAATTCACGCATTATCTCTCCACGAATCCAGCCCTTCTGTCTTAGTCAGGGTTTCTATTCCTGCACAAACATCATGACCAAGAAGCAAGTTGGGGAGGAAAGGGTTTATTCGGCTTACATTTCCATACTGCTGTTGATCACCAAAGGATGCAGGACTGGAACTCAAGCAGGTCAGAAAGCAGGAGCTGATGCAGAGGCCATGGAGGGATGTTCTTTACTGGCTTACTCAGCCTGCTCTCTTATAGAACCCAAGACAACCAGCCCAGAGATGGTCCCACCCACAAGGGGCCTTGCCCCCTTGATCACTAATTGAGAAAATGCCTTACAGTTGGATCTCATGGAGGCATTTCCTCAACTGAAGCTCCTTTCTCTGTGATAACTCCAGCTGTGTCAAGTTGACACAAAAACTAGCCAATACAACTGACCCCTTGTCAACTTGACACACAAACACATCACTAGTAAGCCTCAACCCTTACATTCTTATTCATCCCCAAGGTCTAAATAACTTTAAATGTCCCACAGTCTTTACATATTCTTAAAATTTCAATCTCTTTAAAATATCCATCTGTTTTAAAAATCCAAAGTCTTTTTAAATTAAAAGTCTCTTAACTGTGGGCATCACTAAAACAGTTTCTTCCTTCAAGAGGGAAAATATCAGGGCACAGTCACAATCAAAAGCAAAAATCAATCTCCAACTGTCCAATGTCTGGGATCCAACTCATGATCTTCTGGGCTCCTCCAAGGGCTTGGGTCACTTCTCCAGCCATGCCCTTTGTAGCACACGCGTCATCCTCTAGGCTCCAGATGCCTCTACTCCACTGCTGCTGCTGCTCTTGGTGGTCATCTCATGGTACTGGCATCTCCAAAACACTGCATGACCCCTTCAGTCCTAGGCCATCAATTGCAACTGAGGCTGCACTTTCACCAATGGCCTTCCATGGCCTCTCACAGTGCTAAGTCTCAGCTGCTCTGCTCAACTCCTTCATGCCTTCAAAACCAGTACCACCTGGGTGACCCTTACACGTTACCAAGTCCAGCCAGAGCACAAGGTACAACTTTGGCTATATCTGGAACGCAGCCACTGTGCTCTCAGAAAACACTTCCCAGAAGATGTCACCTCAATGATGCTGGTCTCTTCTTAATCACCGCTAATTTCTTAGCTCCAGCTAACCAGCATCAATAGTCCCAGTAATGCAAAGTTTTTGCTTTAGTAGTTCTGGTATCTTGTTAATCACAGCTGATTCTTCAGCCCCAGCTAACCAGAACTACAGAATCTTCACAATCAAAACAGCAATGGCCCTGAAAAGAGTCTTTAATTTTCCCTCTGAAATTTCACAAACCAGACCTCCATCTTCTGCAGTGTTCTCAACATTATCTTCCAAGCTCCTACACAACATCTGACAGAGCTCTTAACAATGGATGGATCTTCAAGCCCAAAGTTCCAAAGTCCTTCCACAGTCCTCCCCAGAACATGGTCAGGTTGTCACAGGAATACCCCACTTCTGGTACCAATTTGTCTTAGTCAGGGTTTCTATTCCTGCACAAACATCATGACCAAGAAGCAAGTTGGGGAGGAAAGGGTTTATTCGGCTTACATTTCCATACTGCTGTTGATCACCAAAGGATGCAGGACTGGAACTCAAGCAGGTCAGAAAGCAGGAGCTGATGCAGAGGCCATGGAGGGATGTTCTTTACTGGCTTACTCAGCCTGCTCTCTTATAGAACCCAAGACAACCAGCCCAGAGATGGTCCCACCCACAAGGGGCCTTGCCCCCTTGATCACTAATTGAGAAAATGCCTTACAGTTGGATCTCATGGAGGCATTTCCTCAACTGAAGCTCCTTTCTCTGTGATAACTCCAGCTGTGTCAAGTTGACACAAAAACTAGCCAATACACCTTCAAAGGATAATAACAGAAAAAAACCAATACAAGAACGGGAACAACGCCCTAGAAAAAACAAGAAGGTAATCCCTCAACAAACCTAAAAGAAGACAGCCACAAGAACAGAATGCCACCTTTAACAACTAAAATAACAGGAAGCAACAATTACTTTTCCTTAATATCTCTTAACATCAATGGTCTCAACTCGCCAATAAAAAGACATAGACTAACAAACTGGCTACACAAACAAGACCCAACATTTTGCTGCTTACAGGAAACTCATCTCAGAGAAAAAGATAGACACTACCTCAGAATGAAAGGCTGGAAAACAATTTTCCAAGCAAATGGTATGAAGAAACAAGCAGGAGTAGCCATCCTAATATCTGATAAGATTGACTTCCAACCCAAAGTCATCAAAAAAGACAAGGAGGGACACTTCATTCTCATCAAAGGTAAAATCCTCCAAGAGGAACTCTCAATTCTGAATATCTATGCTCCAAATACAAGAGCAGCCACATTCACTAAAGAAACTTTAGTAAAGCTCAAAGCACACATTGCGCCTCACACAATAATAGTGGGAGACTTCAACACACCACTTTCACCAATGGACAGATCATGGAAACAGAAACTAAACAGGGACACACTGAAACTAACAGAAGTGATGAAACAAATGGATCTGACAGATATCTACAGAACATTTTATCCTAAAACAAAAGGATATACCTTCTTCTCAGCACCTCATGGTACCTTCTCCAAAATTGACCACATAATAGGTCACAAATCAGGCCTCAACAGATTCAAAAATATTGAAATTGTCCCATGTATCCTATCAGATCACCATGCACTAAGGCTGATCTTCAATAACAAAATAAATAACAGAAAGCCAACATTCACATGGAAACTGAACAACACTCTTCTCAATGATACCTTGGTCAAGGAAGGAATAAAGAAAGAAATTAAAGACTTTTTAGAGTTTAATGACAATGAAGCCACAACGTACCCAAACCTTTGGGACACAATGAAAGCATTTCTAAGAGGGAAACTCATAGCTATGAGTGCCTTCAAGAAAAAACGGGAGAGAGCACATACTAGCAGCTTGACAACACATCTAAAAGCTCTAGAAAAAAAGGAAGCAAATTCACCCAAGAGGAGTAGACGGCAGGAAATAATCAAACTCAGGGGTGAAATCAACCAAGTGGAAACAAGAAGAACTATTCAAAGAATTAACCAAACGAGGAGTTGGTTCTTTGAGAAAATCAACAAGATAGATAAACCCTTAGCTACACTCACTAAAGGGCACAGGGACAAAATCCTAATTAACAAAATCAGAAATGAAAAGGGAGACATAACAACAGATCCTGAAGAAATCCAAAACACCATCAGATCCTTCTACAAAAGGCTATACTCAACAAAACTGGAAAACCTGGACGAAATGGACAAATTTCTGGACAGATACTGTTACCCGCGTTCTCGACTGGCCAGGAAGAACGACGCTGCTACAGGATCCTTCTGCACACATTTATTCAGTCCTGTTTCTTCTTTCTCTATATATCTCCCTTGTTTATATCTCCCTTGTTTTTATATCTCCCTTGTTTATATCTCCCTTGTTTTTATATCTCCCAATAATAACAATCCTCTCTCGAATAATAATCCTCCCTCTAACCCGGGCCTCTCACTCTTATATACTCTCAGTTCCCATCCACGCACAGCAGGCCACGCCACCTCACCAGGCACGCAGCTTCAGCTAATCAGGGCAGCAGGGGCAAATCTCCACCAAATTGGATTCACCTGTATCCTGGTACACCTGCGCAGCACTCAAGATGTTTGTGTCTTATATGAGGAAGTCAGGTGCAAGTCATATGACTTAGCTGCAGTCTCTGGCGCCTTTAGGACTGCCGCCACACCCGCTCCCCACAATTCCCCCTTTTTTCTTTTTTGGCAGAGAGAATGTCTGTAGATAACCCCCTGCAGCCATGCCCCTTACCCGTCCTTGGGTGACAAACAGCATTGGTTTGATCCCTGTCTTAGGTTGGTGACATGCCCAGGGAGTCTTATCACTGACTACCTCTCTATCATGCCAAGCCACACCTGGGGAGATTGTGTTTTGCTTGCGGCAGGTGCATCAAAAGGCCAGGATGTTAATGAACCTATGGCCAGATCTTAATTGCTGCAAGCAAGCCTCATGGGTGAAGGTAGAGGTCTGATCCCCAGTGTGCAAGCATAGGGGCCCTACACAAAACCATCCCTTAGGCTCATCACCCAGAGAGGTCTTGGCCAGCTCCCGTGTCGTTTTTCCTGGGGGAAGGGAACTAGGACACTGAACCTTCATGCAATCAGACATGCCTTCCACAGGATGCCAACAGCAAGCTATCCTCTGTGCAGTGCTTAGCCTCGCACCCCACGGCATAACGCAGCATAATTTCTTTTAGAGCGGCAAACCGAATCTGAGGAGATTGTCCCGCCTCCACTGCAGCAAAAGCCTACGCTACCATGGCAAAAGTGCGGGCCTGCACACGCTGCACCTAACACATGTGCCAAACACACAACACACACACACACTATAACAAGCATACATCCCAGGGCTCTCATCCCCGCTCATCTTCCCTGAAGCAAGGGATAGATGGCCAGCGGGGCTATCTCTTTAAGGGGAATTCAGGGATCAAAAAGCGTGGAAAAATTTTGAATGTCATGTCGAGCTGGTATCGGCTTCTGGAATACCGAAAGGATCTCTCATCTCGGCTCCATCCTTTGTGCTTGTGGGATCATCCACCACATCCACAGGGGCAACTGGATCAGGAGCCTCATTCTTGCAGCGTCTCACCAATCTCTCTGGCACCCAAAGAGGTTCCATCTGGTCCTGTGGGAACACACAAACAGACCCTCTCGCCCACGTCAACACCTGATCCTGTCGATCCCCAGGGGGATGGACACAATACCTCGTGGTGATGAGACCATAACCTCAATCACCTTGTGTCCATCTGGGGAGTCAATACGCCAAATCTCTGGACAGAAGGTCCACCTATAGGTGGCTGCTGAGGAGGCATAGGGAAAGGACGCAGAAGCTAATTCGCCTTCCTCCTCCGCCTCAGCTCTTTTGTTTCGTCCTTTCTGTTCACCTGATTTTACTGTGTCTTCTTTTTCCTTTTTCTTTTTAAGCCCTTCTCCTTTTCCGACATACTTTCTTGTTGCTCTATAAGGATTTTCTGACCTGTCTTGACTGCCTCTTGATTCAAACAGTAACAGAGTCCATATATCAGAACAAACAAGACCAAAACTATCAGACCTACCCACAAAGGGTCAACGGGAGAAAAAAGCATAACTACACAGCGAGAATCTATTGATCACTACACTGAGGTTATCATAGTTCCTTAATCTGTCCTGAAACCAGGAACCTTAACTTGTCCCAAAGCCAGGAACCTTAACTTGTCCCAAAGCCTGCTTCCTGGCAACTTTATATTCGCCTCTATTTTATCCGAGGTCCTTCCCAAACTCCTGGGGTCGCAAGTTTCACTCACCATGAACTTACCCTGCCAGCAACCACTGACTGCTGAAAGTTCTGAACTCGGCGGGGGAGTCGGTTCCCCGTACGGGCCACCAACTGTCGCGCCTGCTCTCGACCAGCAAGAACGATGCGACCACCAGTCCTTCTAACAGCAGTTTATTCAGTCTTCATCTTTCTTCTTTCTCTTCATCACTACCGTTCCCCAGCTGAAGAGTTCTGAATCCATGCTGGATCCTTCTCAACAGTCTGTTTTACAGGAACCTTTATTAACCCCTTCTTCCCCGTTATGCAGTTCTGAATCCTCCCTGTAGCAGGGGGTCTTCGCTCGTGCCTGAAGATGTCTCTTGTCCCGGGTTTCAGCACCACTTGTTGCGCGCGCTCAACTGGCCAGGAAGAACGACGCTGCTACAGGATCCTTCTGCACACATTTATTCAGTCCTGTTTCTTCTTTCTCTATATATCTCCCTTGTTTATATCTCCCTTGTTTTTATATCTCCCTTGTTTATATCTCCCTTGTTTTTATATCTCCCAATAATAACAATCCTCTCTCGAATAATAATCCTCCCTCTAACCCGGGCCTCTCACTCTTATATACTCTCAGTTCCCATCCACGCACAGCAGGCCACGCCACCTCACCAGGCACGCAGCTTCAGCTAATCAGGGCAGCAGGGGCAAATCTCCACCAAATTGGATTCACCTGTATCCTGGTACACCTGCGCAGCACTCAAGATGTTTGTGTCTTATATGAGGAAGTCAGGTGCAAGTCATATGACTTAGCTGCAGTCTCTGGCGCCTTTAGGACTGCCGCCACACCCGCTCCCCACAAGATACCAGGTACCAAAGTTGAATCAGGATCAAGTTGACCTTCTAAACAGTCCCATATCCCCTAAAGAAATAGAAGCAGTTATTAATAGTCTCCCAGCCAAAAAAAGCCCAGGACCAGACGGGTTTAGTGCAGAGTTCTATCAGACCTTCAAAGAAGATCTAACTCCAGTTCTGCACAAACTTTTTCACAAGATAGAAGTAGAAGGTATTCTACCCAACTCATTTTATGAAGCCACTATTACTCTGATACCTAAACCACAGAAAGATCCAACAAAGATAGAGAACTTCAGACCAATTTCTCTTATGAACATCGATGCAAAAATCCTTAATAAAATTCTCGCTAACCGAATCCAAGAACACATTAAAGCAATCGTCCATCCTGACCAAGTAGGTTTTATTCCAGGGATGCAGGGATGGTTTAATATACGAAAATCCATCAATGTAATCCATTATATAAACAAACTCAAAGACAAAAACCACATGATCATCTCGTTAGATGCAGAAAAAGCATTTGACAAGATCCAACACCCATTCATGATAAAAGTTCTGGAAAGATCAGGAATTCAAGGCCAATACCTAAACATGATAAAAGCAATCTACAGCAAACCAGTAGCCAACATCAAAGTAAATGGAGAGAAGCTGGAAGCAATCCCACTAAAATCAGGGACTAGACAAGGCTGCCCACTTTCTCCCTACCTTTTCAACATAGTACTTGAAGTATTAGCCAGAGCAATTCGACAACAAAAGGAGATCAAGGGGATACAAATTGGAAAAGAGGAAGTCAAAATATCACTTTTTGCAGATGATATGATAGTATATATAAGTGACCCTAAAAATTCCAACAGAGAACTCCTAAACCTGATAAACAGCTTCGGTGAAGTAGCTGGATATAAAATTAACTCAAAGAAGTCAATGGCCTTTCTCTACACAAAGAATAAACAGGCTGAGAAAGAAATTAGGGAAACAACACCCTTCTCAATAGCCACAAATAATATAAAATATCTCGGCGTGACTCTAACGAAGGAAGTGAAAGATCTGTATGATAAAAACTTCAAGTCCCTGAAGAAAGAAATTAAAGAAGATCTCAGAAGATGGAAAGATCTCCCATGCTCATGGATTGGCAGGACCAACATTGTAAAAATGGCTATCTTGCCAAAAGCAATCTACAGATTCAAAGCAATCCCCATTAAAATTCCAACTCAATTCTTCAACGAATTAGAAGGAGCAATTTGCAAATTCATCTGGAATAACAAAAAACCGAGGATAGCAAAAACTCTTCTCAAGGATAAAAGAACCTCTGGTGGAATCACCATGCCTGACCTAAAGCTTTACTACAGAGCAATTGTGATAAAAACTGCATGGTACTGGTATAGAGACAGACAAGTGGACCAATGGAATAGAATTGAAGACCCAGAAATGAACCCACACACCTATGGTCACTTGATCTTCGACAAGGGAGCCAAAACCATCCAGTGGAAGAAAGACAGCATTTTCAACAATTGGTGCTGGCACAACTGGTTGTTATCATGTAGAAGAATGCGAATCGATCCATACTTATCTCCTTGTACTAAGGTCAAATCTAAGTGGATCAAGGAACTTCACATAAAACCAGAGACACTGAAACTTATAGAGGAGAAAGTGGGGAAAAGCCTTGAAGATATGGGCACAGGGGAAAAATTCCTGAACAGAACAGCAATGGCTTGTGCTGTAAGATCGAGAATTGACAAATGGGACCTAATGAAACTCCAAAGTTTCTGCAAGGCAAAAGACACTGTCTATAAGACAAAAAGACCACCAACAGACTGGGAAAGGATCTTTACCTATCCTAAATCAGATAGGGGACTAATATCCAACATATATAAAGAACTCAAGAAGGTGAACCTCAGAAAATCAAATAACCCCCTTAAAAAATGGGGCTCAGAACTGAACAAAGAATTCTCACCTGAGGAATACCGAATGGCAGAGAAGCACCTGAAAAAATGTTCAACATCCTTAATCATCAGGGAAATGCAAATCAAAACAACCCTGAGATTCCACCTCACACCAGTGAGAATGGCTAAGATCAAAAATTCAGGTGACAGCAGATGCTGGCGAGGATGTGGAGAAAGAGGAACACTCCTCCATTGTTGGTGGGATTGCAGGCTTGTACAACCACTCTGGAAATCAGTCTGGCGGTTCCTCAGAAAATTGGACATAGTACTACCGGAGGATCCAGCAATACCTCTCCTGGGCATATATCCAGAAGAAGCCCCAACTGGTAAGAAGGACACATGCTCCACTATGTTCATAGCAGCCTTATTTATAATAGCCAGAAACTGGAAAGAACCCAGATGCCCCTCAACAGAGGAATGGATACAGAAAATGTGGTACATCTACACAATGGAGTACTACTCAGCTATTAAAAAGAATGAATTTATGAAATTCCTAGCCAAATGGATGGACCTGGAGAGCATCATCCTGAGTGAGGTAACACAATCACAAAGGAACTCACACAATATGTACTCACTGATAAGTGGATACTAGCCCAAAACCTAGGATACCCACGATATAAGATACAATTTCCTAAACACATGAAACTCAAGAAAAATGAAGACTGAAGTGTGGACACTATGCCCCTCCTTAGAAGTGGGAACAAAACACCCATGGAAGGAGTTACAGAAACAAAGTTTGGAGCTGAGATGAAAGGATGGACCATGTAGAGACTGCCATATCCAGGTATCCACCCCATAATCAGCATCCAAACGCTGACACCATTGCATATACTAGCAAGATTTTATCGAAAGGACCCAGATGTAGCTGTCTCTTGTGAGACTATGCCGGGGCCTAGCAAACACAGAAGTGGATGCTCACAGTCAGCTAATGGATGGATCACAGGGCTCCCAATGGAGGAGCTAGAGAAAGTACCCAAGGAGCTAAAGGGATCTTCAACCCTATAGGTGGAACAACATTATGAACTAACCAGTACCCCTGAGCTCTTGACTCTAGCTGCATATGTATCAAAAGATGGCCTAGTCGGCCATCACTGGAAAGAGAGGCCCATTGGACACGCAGACTTTGTGTGCCCCGGTACAGGGGAACGCCAGGGCCAAAGGGGGGGAGTGGGTGGGTAGGGGAGTGGGGGTGGGTGGGTAAGGGGGACTTTTGGTATAGCATTGGAAATGTAAATGAGCTAAATACCTAATAAAAAATGGAAAAAAAAAAATTCCAACAGAGAACTCCTAAACCTGATAAACAGTTTCAGTGCAGTAGCTGGATATAAAATTAACTCAAACAAATCAATGGCCTTTCTACACAAAGGATAAACAGGCTGAGAAAGAAATTAGGGAAACAACACCCTTCACAATAGTCACAAATAATATAAAATACCTTGGTGTGACTCTAACTAAGGAAGTGAAAGTTCTGTATAAGAACTTCAAGTCTCTGAAGAAAGAAATTGAAGAAGATCTTAGAAGATGGAAAGATCTCCCATGCTCATGGATTGGCAAGATTAATAGTCAAAATGGTAATCTTGCCAAAAGCAACCTACAGATTCAATACAATCCTCATCAAAATTCCAACTCAATTCTTCACTGAGTTAGAAAGGACAATTTTCAAATTCATCTGGAATAATAAAAAACCTAGGATAGCAAAAACTATTCTCAACAATAAAAGAACCTCTGGTTGAATCACCATGCCTGACTTTAAGCTGTAATACAGAGCAATTTTGATAAAAACTGCATGGCACTGGTACAGTGACAGATAGGTAGATCAATGGAATAGAATTGAAGACCCAGAAACGAATCCACCCACCTATGGTCACTTCATCTTTGACAAGGGAGGTAAAACAATCTTGTGGAAAAATGACAGGATTTTCAACAAATGGTGCTGACACAACTGGCTGTTAACATATAGAAGAATGCGCATTGATCCATCCTTAACTCCTTGTGTAAAGCTCAAGTCTAACTGGATCAAGGAACTCCACATAAAGCCAGAGACACTGAAATTTATAGAGGAGAAAGTAGGGAAAGCCTTGAAGATATGAGCACAGGGGAAAAATTCCTAAACAGAACAGCAATGGCTTGTGCTGTAAGATCTAGATTTGACAAATATCATAAAATTGCAAAGCTTTTGTAAGGCAAAAGACACTGTCAATAAGACAAAAAGGACACCAACAGATTGGGAAAGGATTTTTACCAATCCTAAATTTGATAGGGGACTAATATCCACTATATACAAAGTTCAAGAAGCTGGACTCCAGAAATTCAAATAACCCCATTAAAAAATGGGTTACAGAGCTAAACAAAAAATTCTCAACGGAGGAATACCGAATGGCTGAGGAGCACATAAAAAAAAAAAATGCTCAGCATCCTTAATCATCAGGGAAATGCAAATCAAAACAACCTTGAGATTCCACCTCACACCAGTCAGAATGGCTAAGATCAAAACTTCAGGTGCCAGCAGATGCTGCCGAGGATGTGGAGAAAGAGGAACACTCCTCCATTGCTGGTGGAATTGCAAGCTTGTACAACCACTCTGGAAGTCAGTCTGGTGTTTCCTCAGAAAATTGGACATAATAATACCGGAACATCCAGCAATACCTCTCCTGAGAATATACCCAGAAGATCTTCCAACTGGTAATAAGGACACATGCCCCACTATGTTCATAGCAGCCTTATTTATAATAGCTGGAAAGAACTCAAATGTCCCTCAACAGTGGAATAGATACAGAAAATGTGGTACATTTACACAATGGAGTACTACTCAGCTATTAACAACAATGAATTTATGAAATTCTTGGGCAAATGGATATATCTGGAGGATATTATCCTTAGTGAGGTAATCCAGTCACAAAAGAAGTCACTAGATATCCACTCACTGATACATGGTATTAGCCCAGAAACTTAGAATACCCAAGATACAATTTGCAAAACACAAGAAAATTAAGAAGAAGGAAGACCAACGTGTGGATACTTCATTCCTCCTTAGAATGGGGAACAAAATACCCATGAAAGGAGTTACAGAGACCAAGTTTGGAGCTAAGAGGAAAGGATGGACTATCCAGAGACTACCCCACCCAAGAATCCATCCCATAATCAGCCACCAAACCCAGACACTATTGCATATGCCAGCAAGATTTTCCTGAAGGGACCCTGATATAGCTGTCTCATATGAGGCTATGCCAGTGCCTGGCAAATACAGAAGTGGATGTTCACAGTCATCTATAAGATGGATCACAGGGCCACCAATGGAGAAGCTAGAGAAAGTACCCAAGGAGCTGAAGGGGTCTGCAACCCTATAGGAGGAACAACAACATGAACTAACCAGTACCCCCAGAGCTCGTGTCTCTAGCTGCATATGTAGCAGAAGATGGCCTAGTCGGCCATCATTGGGAAGGGAGGCCCCTTGATCTTGCAAACTTTATACGCTCCAGTACAGGGGAATGCCAGGGCCAAGAAGTTGGAGTGGGTATGTTGGGAAGCAAGGGGTGGGGGGTACAGGGAACTTTCAGGATAGCATTTGAAATGTAAATAAAGAAAATATTTAATAAAATAAATGGCTACACAAACAAACAAACAAACAAACAAACAATAAATAAATAAATAAATGGTGAAAAAAAGAAGGGGTAACAAAATACTTATGGGAGCAAATATAAAAACAAAATGTGGAGCAGAGTCTGATGGGAAGTCCATCCAGAGACTGTTTCATCTTGGGATCCATCCTATATATAGTCATCAATCCCAGACTCTATTGTGGTCGCCAAGAAATGCATGCTGACAGATTTGGCTGTCTCCTGAGAGGCCCTGCCAGAGCCTGACAAATACAGAGGTGGATGCTTGCATCCAACCATTGTACTGAGCACTGGGTCCCCAATGGAGGAGTCAGAGAAAGGTCTGAAGGAGCTGAAGGGGATTGCAACCCCTTAGGTAGAACAATATTATTAACCAACCAGACCCCCCAGAGCTCCCAGAGACTAAACCACTAACCATGGAATATAGATGGAGGGACCTATGGCTCCAGGCACACCTGTAGCAGAGAATGGCCTTGTCAGGCGTCAATGGGAGAAGAGGTCCTTGGTCCTGTGAAAGCATGATGCCCTAGTAAAGGGGAATTTGAGGGCAGAGAGAGGGGAGTGGGTGGGTAGGTATGGGAACACCCTCATAGAAGCATGGGGGATGGGATGGGGGTTCTGGGTGGCAGCTGGACCAGGAAAGGAGATAACATTTAGATTGTTAATAACGAAATTATCCAATTAAATAAAGAAGCAAAACAAAAACAAAAACAAAAAGAAAAGAAAATTATAGAATGCTCAATCTTGAAAAGAAGGAGACCTGGAGGAGTGGAAATCAACAATAAAATGACTCTAATGAACTTCTACCATACTCATAAGACACCAGTGCCTTATTCAGCCATCATTTAATAGGCTCCCTCCTACAGCAGATGGGAACAAGTACAGAGACCACAACCTGACATTATGCAAGGAGAGACTTTGGAACACAATACTAAAGGAGGTGTCTCCATCAAGTCCCTCCC
This sequence comes from Mus musculus, assembly GCF_000001635.26. Classification (NCBI taxonomy): domain Eukaryota; kingdom Metazoa; phylum Chordata; class Mammalia; order Rodentia; family Muridae; genus Mus; species Mus musculus. The sequence continues at coordinate 22,166,775 of NC_000067.6, forward strand.
GGCAGAGCTAAGGAAATCGGAGGTAGCAGAGGCAGAAAGAATAGGCATGATGGAGGGGATCGAGGACACCAGAAGAATGAGGTCCTCTAAAACAACTGAACCAGGCTCATATGAACTCATAGAGACTGAAGCAGCAAGAACGGGGCCTACACATGTCCATCAGCAGGTCCTCTGAATATATACTATAGCCTTCAGCTTAGTACTTTTATGGGACTCCTGAGTGTGAGAACAAGTGTATCTCTGATTTTTGAGCCTGTTCTTGAGACTCTTTTATTTTCTGTTGGCTTAGCTTGTCCAACTTTGATATAATGATTTTTGTTTTATGTAGTTTTACCTTTTTAAAAAAAATGTTTTGCCGTTGTCTCTTAAAAGCCTGTTCTTTTCTAATGAGGACAGAAAGGAAGCAGATCCATATGGGAAAGAAGGCAGAGAGGAACTTGGAGGAGCAGAGAGAGGGGATACTATGTTTATATTGTATGAGAAAATAAAATATGTTTAAGAAAAGGGGGAGGAAATTAACACCCACCCACAAGAAAATTGCAATTATGACGACTTCTTATTATTTCTGCTCTTGGGGGTTCCCTTCAGTAGTTTTGTGCCCAACTCACGAGAAATGCTCCCAGATTAGAATATCTTTAAGCATTGCTTATGTTCACTAGAGAAATTCACTTGCATTCCTGTGAGCAGTGAGGAATGGCTTACTCTCAGAAAGAACAAATCCTAAGAAAGCAACCAACTGTAGGTTCTATATAAGGTGACATGTACTAGTTTAAAGGCAAGTGAGAAAAAAAACGGGGCACAACCCTTAAAGGCCTTTATTCCCAATGTTTTCAAATGCCTCAGTCCTGTTTTGAGACTCCAAGATTGAGTACCTTCCTAACAGTTTTATCTTGGGATTCCCACATCCATTATCCTAGCTCTCAGTATATTAAAATACCTCTAAGATTCCCTCTTACTCTCAGCTTTATTCTTACACCATACCAACCTGTACGCCAAGATAAGCAGTAGAGAACTGCCAAGAACACACATGACTGCACATGACATCTTTGCTCTGAATCAAAAAATACTTGTCTTTACATGTCTCCCTCATCTTCCTTTTTGTTCTGTGAATTCAGTAGAAAAAAACAGCACATTCCTGTTAGCCATTTTTCGTGGCTTATCCCAGGATAGAGAACATACTCAAGCAAGATGCATATGACATGAAGTTGGCATGGATAGAGAATAGACTACATGCCAGCACCAAGATTTTAAGAGATCTTGACAGGCTGAAATGATGGGCCAAATATAATAAGTTGAAACTTAACAGTGATAAATCTCTGTACTTTGGACAAAATTCCAACAAAATAAATCAGACTCGGGGATGCAGTTGAAAGAGAATTTTTTTTTGGAGCGGCTTAAATGTTTCATCCGAAATGGCTTCAATGAGTTAACTGTGCAGATATTTCACATAGCTAAATGCAATTTGGGACTTTGTTGACAGAAATCAATCTTGTAAAATGAGGAACATGACAGCAGTCTTCTGAACAAGCAGGGTTGCTGCCCAGCAAAAGGAGAAGATAACTATTTTTCTTCTTCTAAGAAAAATCTATTAGCATTTCCCTTATGAGTAAGATATGTGCACTTGTGTGGGAAGATTATGCTATAAGATAATACACATTTTCTGATTCGGAATATGGAGAGAAATGGCTATTGTAGGATATTATTTGCTAGAGAAAAATCTGTGAGCTTTCAGGGTTTTCTTAAATGTATTTATTTACTTTACATCTGGATCCTGGCTTCACATTTTCTTTTCCCAGCCCCCCCCCCTCGTACTCTTGGCTTCTCTCCCCACCACACCCTTCTTTCTTCTCAGAGAAGGGGAGGCCTCTCATAGCTACCAACCCATCTTGGCATATCAAGTTGCAATAGGACTAGGCACATCTTCTCCTATTGAGCCTAGACAAGGCAGCCTAGTCAGGGGAAATGGGTCCAAAGACAGAAACAGAGTCAGAGGTAGCCCTTGTTCCTACTCTTAGGGGTCTCACATAAAGACCAAAATGCATATCTGTTACATATGTGTAGGTCAGTCCCATGTACGCTTTTTGATTGGTGGTTCAGTCTCTGTGAACCCCTATAGACCCAGCTTAGTTGAATCTGTAGGTTTTCTTATACGTGAATACATACTTTGTCTTCCTGAGTCTGGGTTACTCATTCAGGATGATATTTTCTAGTTTCATCCGTTTCCTGAAAATTTCGTGATGTCCTTATTTTTATGGTTGAGTAATATTCCTTTGTGTAGATGACCTACATTTTCTTTATCCATTATTCAATTGAAAAACATGTAGGTTGTTTTCCAGTTTCTCGCTATTATGAATAACGCTTTTGTGAACATAGTTGAGCAGGTGTCCTTATGGTATGGAGGGACATCTTTTGGGTATGTTCCCAGGAGTCATATAGCTCTCTCTTAAAGTAGAACTATTCCCAATTTACTGAGAAACCACTAGATTGATTTCCAAAGTGGTTGTACAGTATTGTACTCCCAGCAGGAACAGAGGATTGTTCCCCTTGCTCTGCATTCTCACCAGCATGAACTGTCCCTTGAGTTTTTGATCTTAGCCATTCTGATGGGTATAAGATGGAATCTCAGAGTCATTTTGATTTGTAGTTCCCTGATGACTAAGGATGTTGAATATTTCTTTAAATGCTTTTCAGCCATTAAAGATTCCTCCATCATAAATTCTCTGTTTAGCTCAGCACCCCATTTTTAATTGGGTTATTTGATTTGTAGGTGTCTAATTTCTTGAGGTTTTTTTCAATATATTTTAGATATTAGCACTCTGTCAGATGTAGGGTTGGTGAAGGAAGGTGTTTTCCCATTATGTAGGCTGCTGTTTTATCCTATTGATGGTGTCCTTTGCTTTAAAGGAGACTTTCAGTTTTGTGAGGTTCCATTTATTTAGTTTTTGATCTTCATGCCTAAGTTGTTGGTCTTCGGCTCAGAAAGTTGTTTCCTTTTTCTATGCATTCAAGGATAGTCCCACTTTCTTTCTATCAGATTTTGGGTATCCAGTTTTATATTGAGGTCTTTGATCTACTTGGACTTGAGTCTTATGCAGGGTGATAAATGTGGATCTATTTTAATTGTTGTATATACAGGCATACAGTTAGACTAACACCACTTGTTGAAGATGCTTTCTTTTTTCCATTGTATCATTTTGACTTCTTTATTAAAACTCAATTTGTCTACAGGTACAGGGACTTATTTTCAGGTCTTCTGATAATTCAATTGATCAACCTGTTTGTTTTAGTGTCAATACCATGCAGATTTTATTACTCTAGCTCTGCAGTACAGTTTGAAAACAGGGATGGTGATTTATCCAAAAGTTATTTTATTGTAGAGGATTTCTTTAGCTATCCTGGGGTTTTTGGTGGTTTGCTTGTTTGTTTGTTTGTTGTTTTTTGGTTTTTTTTGCTATTTATTTATTTATTTATTTATTTTTGCTTTTCAATATGCAGCTGTATTGCTCTTTCAAGGTCTGTAAAGAATTGTTTTGGAATTTTGATGTGTATTCCCTTGAATATGTAAGTTTTTGTGATAAAATGTCCACCTTCACTATGTAAATCCTACCTATTGATGAACATGGGAGATATTTTCCTCTTCTGAGGTCTTCTTTAATTTCTTTCTTCAGAGACATGGAGGTCTTGTCATTCAGGTATTTTACTTTCTTGGTTATAGTTACCCCAAGATATTTTATATTCTTTGTGGCTACTCTAAAGGGTTATGTTTCCCTAATTTCTTTCTCAACCCATTTATCATTTGTATAAAAGAGGGTTACTGATTTTTTTAAAGTTAATTTTGTATCCAGATACTTTGCCAAAGGTATTTATCAGCTGTAGGACTCCTCTGGTAGAATTTTTGGGGTCACTTATTTATCCTCCATACCAACCATGGATAGTGATACTTTGACTTCTTCCTTTTGAATTTGTATCCCCTTGATCTCTGTCAGTTTTCTTATTGCTCCAGCTAGAACTTCACACACTATATTGACGATATATGGAGAGAGTGGGTGTTGGAGTTGGTCTTTGTGCTGCTTTATGTTTAAATCCTAAATTCTTTACCTCCAAAATATAGTTTCTCCAAGATAAGTGAATTTTCATGTGCACCAGTTTGTTGTACAAAACTCTCTTCAAGTTAATTGGTCGTGAAAAGACTACAACCTGTGGTTAGGCTGTAGAGACAGGAAGGCAATACTTCATAGGAAGGAGAAAGAAACTTTGGGAAGAAGAAAGAGAAAAGAGTGGTGGAGGAGCTGGGTGTGATTACAGGTGCAGCTAGTCACATGGATATCTGAGGCTAGGCGGTTGGGTTAACTTAGATGAGCTAGGAGAGTGTCTGGCCAGCTAAGGCCTAACCTTTCAAATATTATCAGATCTCTATGTGTTTCATTGGGGAACTAACTGGTTAAGAAACAACTGAACACTACCACCACATTATTTTCCAGCATTCATTAATATTTACAGACCATTACTAATTATTTTTTACAAGTGGTCAGCTTTGTCTTATCCTGATTTTAATGGAATTGTTTTAAGTTTCTCGCCTATTAATTTGATGTTGGCCATCAACTTGCCGTATATTATATTTAGTTTGTTTGGGTATGGACCTCGTATCTCTGTTCTCTCTTCTTTCAGTTTGTTTATATGATGGATTACATTGATGGATTTTCATATATTGAATAGTCCCTCCATCCTTGGGATAAAGACTACTTGGTCATGGTGGATGATGTTTTTGGTGTGTTCTTAGATTCAGTTTGCAAGTGTTTTATTGAGTATTGTTACATTAACATTCATAATGGAAATTTGTCTGAAATTCTCTTTCTTTGTTGAGTCTTCATGTGGTTTAGTTATCAGGGTGACTGTGGCCTCATCGAATGAGCTTAGCAATCTTCCTTCTCTTTCTACTTTGTGGAATAGTTTGAGGAGTGTTGGTATTAGCTCTTCTTTGAAAATCTGGTAGAATTTTGCCCTAAAACCATGTATGGCCCTGGGACTTTTGTTTGAGAGACTTTTAGCTGCTACTTTTATTTCCTTACAGGTCTAGTTAAATTGTTTGCCTGATCTTGATTTAATTTTGTTATGTAATGTCTATCAAGAAGATCATCCATTTCATCTTCCAGTTGTGTGGAGTACAGAATTTTGAAGTAAGATCTAACAATTTTTTTGATTTCATTGTTATCTGTTGTCATGTCCCTCTTTCATTTCTGATTTTGTTAATTTGGATATTCTTTTTGCCTTCTAGTTTGTTTGGCTATAGGTTTCTCTATCTTATTGATTTTTCTCAAAGAACCCACTCTTGGTTTAGTTGATTCTTTGTATTAATCTCTTTGATTCTAATGTATTGATTTCAGCACTGATTTTAATTATTTCCCGCTATCTACTCCTCTTGGATGTGTTTGCTTGTGTTCTAGAGCTTATAGATGTGATGTTAAGATGCTAGTATAAGATGTCTCCAATTTCTTTATTAAGGCAGTATGTGCTATGAACTTTCCTCTTATCATTTATTTCATTGTGTTATATAAGTTTGGGTAACTTGTGCCTTCATTTTCATTGAATTCTCAGAAATCTTTAATTTCTTTATTTCTTTCCTGATCCAGTAGTCATTGAGTAGAGAATTGTTTGGGTTCCATAAGTTTGTACTTTCTGTTATTCCTATTTTTGCTTAAGTTCAGCTTTAATCCATGGTTGTATGCTAAGATACAAGGGCTTGTTTCATTTTTCTTGTATCTGCTGAGGCTTGCTTTGTGACCAGTTATATGGTCACTTTTGGAGAACGTTCTGTGAGGTGCTGAAAAGAAGGTTTTGTGTGTGTGTTTGTGTGTTTGTGTGTGTTTAGTTGATATGCTACATAGATATCTGTTGGGTGTAAATGTAACTTTAGTTCCCCTATTGTAAATGTGTCTCTGAGGTTTACTGCCTCTGTCTGCTGATCTTGGTTTGCTCCTAGAAACTTCTAGCCTGTGTACAATCTAGAATCTTTTCAGCCTCTGATACTCAACTGCTGAGTAAGCTCACCCTTTCTTGTTCTTCCTGATCTCTGGGTAGCTGATTCAACTTGGCTGCTCTGGCTCAAACTCCTCTCCTAGCTGATTTATTCAACCTGGCCTCTCTCAGCCTCTGACTTTTCGATCTGCTTGGCATCATACTAACTTTGGCAATGTGTGCAAATCTTCTGGCTCCTTCTCATTCTCTGGGTCATTCTGTCATCACCTGTGTTTAGCTTGTTCTCTCTTCAACCTGTCTCTGTAAAACTCTCCTAGTAAAACTGCATTCTCTCTCTCTCTCTCTCTCTCTCTCTCTCTCTCTCTCTCTCTCTCTCTCCTATTCTGTCTTAAGTTCCCTCTCTTTTCTCTCGTTCTTGTGAGAGTTTGGCATATCCCATTCTGTCAATCTATCTCTGATTTGTCACTTTACTAATAAATTAGACATCACTTTCAAACATGGGTCTTCCTTCTACACACTAAATTTACCTTAATTGTTTGGCATTGAAGGTATTTACTAAGAGCATGTTTCTATACCAGCCAGAGGGATTAAAGGTGTGAGCTAAGAGTTGAGCCACACCACAAGTACAAACAGGTTTTTTTCAATAAATAATACAATCTCAGAGTTCACAGTTTGAATAAAGATCATGAAACAGTTAGGTCCATTTAATTCAAAACCTCTATTATTTTTCTTATTTCTCTCTTTAGTTTCTGTCTTGATGACCTGTCCTTTGGTGAGAATGAGGTGTTGAAGTCTCCCACTATTAATATGTAGGGTTCGAAGTGTGATGTAAGCTCTAGTAACATTATCTTTTACAAATGTGAGTACCTTTGAATTCAGGACATAGCTGTTTAGAACTGAGACATCATCTTGATTGTTTGTTTTCCTTTGATGAGAAATATATGAGTTTGGGTATGCTGTCTTTCCCGTTTCTTTTGAGTAATTTTGGCTGAAAGTCTATTTTATTTTTCAATATTAGAATTGCTAATCCAGCTTGCTTCTTGGGTACATTTGCTTGGAAATACTTTTTCTAGCACTTTTATCTGAGGTAATGTCTTCCTTTGTTGCTGAGGTGTATTATAGTAAGTATTTAACTTCAATTGAAGGTTTCTCCCCTTCCTTTGATAATTCAGTTCCCAGATATAGGACACAAAACTTTTATATTTAAGAGCCTTTAAATCATTAGAGCTAGTCAGATATCTACCCTATATGCTATTATGTCTATTTCTCTGCCAATAACCCCGAGATATGGTTTCCATATTCCTCCTGGACTGCTCTTTACTTCTATTGGATATCCCTCATGGCCATGTTTCCATAATTCATCTACTGCATGACATTATAACATTTTCTCTCCACTTCTCTTCTTTCTTTGTGGTTTCTCCTTCAGATCCTAATCCCCAGAAACCAAAACTTTGCCTGACTCTTTTCTGACTGGATATAGGCTATAAACATTGTTATTCAACCAATAGTTTAAATGAAGGAGCAAGGTTACTGAACATCATTTGCTGATGATCTCATTCCTGGGAGCAACCAGATTTGGAGGTCTGTGTTAAGCAGTACAGTACACAGCAACAGACCAAGCCTTAACAGAGGTATATTTCTTTAATGTAGCAGAAAAATGGATCTTTTTTCACATCCATTCTGTTATGCTGTGTCTTTTCATTGGGGGAATTGAGTCCATTGATGTTGAGAGATATTAACGAACAATAAATGTTAGTTCCTGTTATTTTGATATTTTGATGTTGGCAATGTGTGTGTGTGTGTGTGTGTGTGTGTGTGTGTGTGTGTGATCCCTGCTTTTAGTTTTGCTAGTGTTATTTATTTACTGTTTCTTTTGGGGGTATGTAATTAACCTCTTTGGGTTGTAGTTTTCCTTCTAGTATCTTCTGTCATCATATCGTCTATGCCCGAGATGCTGTCTTCCATCTCTTGTATTCGATTGGTGATGCGTGAGTCTATATTTACTGTTTTCCTCCCTAGGTTTTCTATCTCCAGGATTTCCTTAGTCTGTGTTTTCTTTATTGCTTCTATTTCCATTTTTAGGTCTTGAATGGTTTTATTCATTCTTTTCACCTGTTTGATTTTATGTTCCTGTATTTCTTTAAGGGATTTATTCATTACCACTTTAAAGGCCCCTCTCATCTTTACAAGATTGGATTTAAGGTCATTTTCTTGTCCTTTGGCTGTATTAGGATATCCAGGGCTTGCTGTAGTAGGATAGCTAGTGGTGCCTATGTCCCTGGCTCTTGTTGATTATATTCTTACATTGGCCTTTAGCCATCTGTTTGTCTATGGTGCTGACAGGACACCCACCAGGGATGCAGGCAGTGTTGCAGGCTGTAAAATGGAGTACAGAGGAGCTGATGTGACTCTGATTAACTCTGTTGGGTGTGTTTTAAGGGACTTTGAAGAAAGAGGATTGGTGGGGGTGGGATTTTACCTTGTAGACCCTGGTTCCAGCAAGCCTGTGGGAATGCAGACAAAGTTCTGAGCTGGAAATAGAGTGAAGAGGACAGGGCATGAGTATCTGCTTCGGGGTATGCCTAAGGGGACCTGACCAGTAAGGGACCTGGGACTGAGTCCTAACTCTATTCCCAGATGTTATCAGGCATCCAAGAATTCAGATAGAACTATGGACCCAGGAAATGGAGCTCAAGGGACAGGGCATAGTTCACTGCTGGGAAGGTTCCAGTAGGACCCAACAGGCACAGGATTGAGAAGAAGATGCCTCACCTGGTTGCCCCTGGTACCAGTATGCCTCTGGGAATGCAGGCAGAGTTGTGGGCTTGACAATAGAGCTCAGGGGACAGTGAGAAGCTCACTTCTGCTGATTGTGCCCCAGGTTGACCCAGCAGATAGGGAATTGGGAAGGGAGAGCTGGTAGGCCTCAGGGGATGCAGGCAACATTTTAGGCTAGAAATGGAGTGCAGAGGACAGGGAACAGTTTGAAGCTGCTAGGTGTGCCTAAGGGGACCTGGTGGGCAATGGCCTGTGGCAGAATCCTACCTGGTTGTCCCAGATGTTGGCAGGCCTGGTTGTCCCTAATGCAGGTAGGCCTCCAAGAATGAAGACAGAGCCGTAGGCTGGAAAATCCACATTTTTAAATAAAAATGCTAGATCATTTTCGGTTTTGAAGTATGATTTCTTCTAAATAAGAACTCTCTAATCCATGTCATTTACCGGTAATGAGGTTAATTTGCTAGAAAATAGGAAGAAATTTTTTGTGTATGGCAAAGTAAATAACAGGAGGGGATCAAGAATGAAGCTTGCTGCAAGAATTAAGACAAATAACTTAGAGCACTACTCACACCCATTCCTACTGAACTCTTAGTGGTATTAGCAAAGGCCCTAGATTCTATTTTTCATTGAAATTCTTTGATATTATCATGGTAAAAGGTTTTAAAAGATATTATCATGGTATCAGGGTTTCTGTAATATTTGGCAAACTGATAAAAAATGATTGGAATTTTATGTTTGGGATCTTTCAAGAAGAATCTAAATTGAACCTATAACACAGTGCTTCAGCTGTAGAAATAACCTAATAACCATCTTTTTGGTGAACGAGTAAAGTTAAAATCTTTGCTATATCAAAGATGATACAAAACAAATAGAAAAATAAGATTGTGTTTGTCCTTATAAAGGTGGTAAACTTTTGTTAAGTTTTATTTATTCAACAAACATTTACTGTGTTGCTTTCTCTGGAACTAGTATCAGATAAAGAAAAATCAGATAAAGATAATATCTTCTGAGTAGATTACATGGATTTAAAAAGATTAATAATTAAGAGGACTATCCAACAGTGATGACCACTAATGTGGAGACTAACCAAGAGATAGGGGAACTATAGTATGCTGTAGGTGATCACAAAATCCTTTTGGTGAGATAATATTTAACATTAGATATGAATGACAGGAATGTTCTGGCCACATTGCCAGGCTTGGCTGTTGATCTACAAGTTGAACACATTGTGTCTGATGTCCAGTGTCTTAGTTAGGGTTTTACTACTGTGAACAGACACCATGACCAGGACAACTCTTATATAAAACAACATTTAATGGGGCTGGTTACTGGTTCAGAGGTTCAGTCCGTTATCATCAAGGAAGAAACATGGCAGCATCAGGCAGGCATGGTTCAGGAGGAGCTTGAGAGTTCTACATCTTTATCTGAAGGTTGCTAGCAGAATGCTGACTTCCAGGCAGCTAGGATGAGGGTCTTAAAACCCAAACCCACAGTGCCACACCTACCCCAGCAAGGCCACACCTATTCCAACAGGGCTACTCATTATAATAGTGCCACTTCCTGGGCCACGCATATACAAACCAGGGAGGTTGCTACAGTTAGGAAGCCTGGTGGGGATGGAGAGGGGTAGAAGGCAAGATAGGAGATTTAGAGTGGGTTGATGTAACCTAGAGTTTTTTGAGTCAGCATTAAAACGTAAATCTTATTGTGAGAGTTGGGGAAAAGTGTTGGAGAGTTTTAAATTTAATTGTAATCATGACAATGGAAGTATAAAGCAAAACAATGTAAAACTCACTCTTGGAAACAATTAGTACCCCTAAAATTCTGAGAGGACAGCATTAAGTGAGGAAGGAGGAAATAAATGGGACTAGACCTATCTCCCAGTCTTTAAAAAGCATGGCATTGGCAGAGAACTTCAAGGAATTTGATCCTAAGAGTAAACAAGATGAGATAAAATGTACTGGGAAGTGGTGGTAGGATAATTATTTCCTTAATGTGTTGTATTACTTTGATAAAACACTATGACCAAAGTCAACTTGGACAGTGGAGGGTTTATTTCATCAAACAATTTTTGTGTCATACTTCATCACTATGGGCAGTCAGGGCAAGAACTCATGTTAAGAGCTGGAAGGAATTGAAGAAGAGGCCATGAATAAATCCTACTTACTGACATGTGCCTCATGGACAGTTCAGCCCGCTTTCTTGTATAACTCAGGCTCATCTGGCAAGGGTGGCACCACCCACAATAAGACTGGGACCTTCTATATCAGTTATTAATTTTAAAATGCCCCCAAGGGTTTGCCTACAAGTGGAGCTTGAGGAAGTATTTTCTTAATTGAGATTCCTTCTTCCCAAATGACTCTAGCATGTACCAATGACAAAAAATTAACCAACAAAATTCATTTGTTAACTGACACACAAATACATCACTATTAAACCAAAAGCTTTGCTGTCTTGTTAATAGCACTATCTCAATATAAACTATGATCTGGCTTTTAAGTGTCTCATAGTATTTAAAAATTCAAACAGGTATAAAGCTCAATCCCTCTAAACTATCGAATGTCTCTTTCAATATTCAATGTCTCTCTAAATATCAAAAAGTCTCCCTGAGGTTTCAATGTCTCTTAACCATGGGTTCCTGTAAAATCAAAATTAAGTTCTTCTCATTTTCAAAATTAAGAACCTGGGCATGGTTATTTAGACTAATGCAAAACATAGGTGGAACAAGGTAAAATCTCAGCATTAGATATCTGTATTCACTCATAATCTGGACTCCAAAGGACCTAAGTAGTTCTATCTTTCTGATTTGCCATCCACAGAAAAGCAACCATAGCTTGTACCATAGGCTCATTCCAGTCCCACTTCACACTTTCAGCTTTTCTTGGTGTTTTGCCATGGATCTTGTGCTGGGATCTTCAAAATACTTAAATACTTGGGTCTGCACTACAATTGCTTGCCCCTTGTAACTCTGACCCTTTGGAACTCTGACTCTGACACACCATAGTAAGTCTCAAGTTATCACTATGACTCCCATCATCCTGAGGTTCTACTACAACTGAGGCTGTACCTTCACCAAAGGCCTGATCTGGTCTCTCACGGTGCTAAGCCATAGCTGCTCTCCATGACCCCTTCATGCCTCCAAAACCAATACCATCTGGGAGACTTAAATACTACTAAATTTGGGTGCTACAACAAGGTACAGCCATGACATCCTCTGGACCACAGCTTCTGTGTTATGACCCTGAGTAGACACTTTTCTGAAGATTTTTCCTCAATACTGCTGATCTCTTCTTGATCATATCATACCTAGTTCTTTATTCCCAGCTTTCCAGTGCCAATTATAAAAGCAAAGCAAAGATTTTTGCTTTAATGGTTTATTCTCTCTTGTTAATCACACTTGATTTTCCAGCTACAGTTACCAAGAACCACAGATTCTTAATACAAAATATTGAATGGGCCCAAGAGAAATTTAGGCGATTCTCAAATGTACATCTGAAATGTTATAGGACACACCTCCATAATCACTATTGCTCTTGGCATTGTCTTCTATTTTCCCACAACAGTGTATTAATCTCTTCATATGCAATGGATTTTCTAGCCCAAAGTTTTAAATTCCTCTTATTGCCCTATAAAAACATGATCAGGTATGTCAAAACACTATCCCATGGATTTGGTAACAAGTTCTGTCTCAGTTTTGCTATTTTTGTGAGAAAACACCATGACCAAAAGAAACGTGGGGAGGAAAGGGTTGATTTCATCTTACAACTCTCATGGCATACTCACTACATCACTAAAGGAAGTCAGGGCAGGAACTTGAGGCAAGAATTGAAGGAGAAGCCATGGAGGACCTCTGCTTACTGGTTTATGCAGCCTGCTTTCTTATATAAATCAGAACCTTCTGCTCAGGTATGATACTGCTTCCTCATCGTGGGCCTATGAGCATCAATCTTTAATCAAGAAAATACTCCCACATATGTGCTATAGGCAACCTGATGGGGTCCTTTTCTCAACTGGGGTTCCTCTTCTCAAATAACTCTGGCTTGCACCAAGTTGGCAAAACAAACTAACAAACAAAGATCTAGCAACCAGGACAGTTATACATCATGTGTCTTTGTTTTGTGTTTCCTAGACTGTAGGCACTTTAAGTCTGTGCACAAGAAAGGCAACTATCTACAATATAGATGTAAAGCCATCTGTTTATGATTGATGGTCAAGAAGTCAAAGAGATGATGCAAGAAAAGTATATACTGGGGTCCTGATTAGATCTGAACTTGAAACCAGAAGATATTTGTATTTTAGAGGCTATTAGCAGGGAAAAAGTCTAAGAGAACCATTAAGAGGAGGCTCAGGAGGAGGAGGAGGAGTGTGAGCAAATCTTGGTATGGAGTCAAGTAAAATATGAGTTTCCAGGCAGCAGTGCCCAGGAGTATATAAGTTTCAGAGATAATAACTAAGGACTGGGTGTACTTTACGTTGATAGCTATAAAACAGATAGGTGAGAAGAACCCCTAAGGCAGTTTTATGGATGCTGCAGAGCAGGCATGTTTACCATATAGGGACAGTCCTTAAAACAGAGACTTGCCCAATGTCGAAATATGGGATGCTCTCCCTGTGACTACAGATATTCAAGTCTCACTATTTGGTTAGGTTTTCTTGAATAATAAAAATTTAAAACCTCATACACAGTACTTTATAGGATAAAGGCTATAGTAAAAACTTGCATTTCACACTTGTGTGAATAGACACTAGACTGATATTTCTAATTAGCAGAGCATTAAAAAAAATTAAGTGTATGTAAGCAATTTTGAATATAGAGAAAAGTTGTAAAAACAGAACAAGGGTCTTTTTCTCATGTATATGAGAATAAAAGGATCACTCCACGTACACAAATTAATGTTTATTAAAAATGAAGACAGTACCTTATATTACCAAAATCCAAGAATATCAGAAAATGATCACAGATTTATTATTTTCATGTAATTGTACAGATCGTGTGTGTGAAGCAATTATTTAAATAATCTTTAGAACAAAAAGACCCAGTTCCAAGTCAAGTGTTGGAATAAGTTGCTCCATCTGTTTGTGCTTCTCTCATGTCTCTAAGTTCTCCTTGAAACCATTGTCCCAATCCTGTTGAAGATGCAGATCCTGTGTTTTTGAGAACGTCCTCTGTATGAGTACAGCTTGTCTTACTCATGGTGCATTTGCTTCTCTCTTGAAGAGCCAGAGAAGTGATAATGTGTTTATCCTCTTGAAGTCTAATAGGCCGACACACGATTCCATTTGTCTTATTATTACTGGGACCTCTTACCACTTGCTTACGACAGTGTCTGCCAGAATTCTCCTTTAGAGGTTATAACTTTTCCTCCTGTAGTTGTTACATTCTCAGTGAGAATGTACTGTCAATGAATTCATTAACTTTCATGGATGTAGACTCACTGGTCGGTTCTTATTTTATTTTCTGTTATAATCTGTCACTATTGCTATTTGACCTAGATTTGGCTAATAGGAGCCTCTTTGATCTTGTTTAGTGTCTTGTTGACATCTTCCTGACCCTCTGCTCTTCTCATCTAACACTCTCTCAGCCTACCCTAAATTAAGCCATTCTTCAGTGATATCTAGGTCTTTTTTTAAAATCATTTTATTGATCATTTGTGAATGTCACTTCATGCACCCCAGTCCCACCCATCTCTCTGTCCCTCTGCCTCTGCAACTCCCCACCACAAAGAAAACAAAAACAAAGTCGTGCTAGGAAGCTGCAGTATGTCACACATTATACCCCTTTCTCTAAATAGCTTTATTTGCAAATGTTCACTGCAACAAGACTTTTGCCTATGGATTCTGCTATATTGCCAATATTGGATTCTCACTGGGACTCCTCTAGGATAGTCTGTTGTTGTTCTGTGTCACTGAGATTCTGCAGCTTTGATTTTGCAGGACTGACCCCTTCATGGACTCTAATAGTTCATAGATGGGGTAAATGTTGGGATAGGCTGACTCAAAGCACAAGATGTAGGCCTGGGTAGTAGCTGAGTTGTTCAGCTTGCCAGCTCTCCTATGCCCAAACCTCCAGGGCAAGCTCTCCTGTTTTTCTCAGCCAAGGGGTGGGGCCATCTCTCTTGCACTCACACCATCTGAGCCAGATTTCTTGTATCCAGGCCATCAGGACCAGCTCTACTGTGCTACCCAGGCAAGGCAGTGGTACCCTGATTCCTACAGTACTGCAGCCAGCAGAGTGTGAAGTCAGCTCACCTACTCTTATGCCCTAGGGGCCAGAACTACCACAGTGACCATAGGAGGGGTAAGGCTGGCCTTTGCTCCTGAGTGCCACAGGAGGTGAGGTGTGGAACTGGTTCTGTGGAGCCCTCCAACATCAATATGGCTCCAGGCATCAGCCCAGACCAGGGACATCTGCAAGGCCTTTGATGGTAACATGAGTCACAGACATCAACACAGAACCCTGCTGCTCCAGGGCAGACATGACCTGACATGATCCAGGCATGACCCTTCATGGTAGCATGAGCTGGGATATCACCATGACCTCACGTAGTAACTAAGGCTACTCACATGAGGCTGTTCCTCACCAACCGTAAGTCACCATTTCACCTCTCTTCACAGAGTCCATACTGTTCTCCTCCTCTTTCATCCCCATCTCTCTACCACATACTTCCTCATTGTAATGGTGCCCATCCAACTATGTTTTGGCAGAAGGAAGGCCTCTGGGTGTCTTCTTGGGACCCCTAATTTTAAAGTACAACAATATACAGTGATGAAGATCTAGGTCTTCAGTGTTTTAGATGTGTATACTCCAATGTTTGCATTGGGGTTGTGAATTTGATACCCATGTAGTGAAGGGAGGAGCTCCCTGATAGGTGCTTGAGTGTGACTGTACAAGAGCCCATGAGGGTGTTTCCTGATGAAAATAAGCATTGACAATGAGACTGAAGAAAGCATAATGTCTTAATTGATGTAAGTGGGCTTCAGCCAACTAGCTTAATGCTTCAGTAGGACAAAAATATTGGCCCTACTGTAAGTACAAGGGACGGATCTCCTTTTGCTTGTCTTTAAGTTTATATATTTAAGCTGTTTCTGTTTTTACATTTTCCAGCCTTCAACCTGTAACCAAGCTGTTGGCTTTTCTTATATTGGAAGCTTCAGACCTTCATACTAAAACTACATCATTGATCTTCCCATGATCTGATCAGCTAACAAGATTGTCTGGTTATGTTTCTATGGAGAATGCTTTGAAATGCACACACCTCTGCATTTGTAGCTCAGAATCACATCTAAATAGTTATAAAATTCATTGTGGTTTTCTATCCTTTCCTGGCCATTCCTCCTTCTCTAATAATAAAAAACCCTGAAACCCACTCCCAATAATTCACTTCTTTCTTTCTTTTCTTTTTTCCTTTTTATGTTTTCAGGTACCATCTACCTAACTGGCCATGTCTCTGCCACACTTCATTGATGTTCTTCTTATTCTATTCATACTCTGGCATAGCTTGTAAGGCCATTCTCACTCTTACTCTCAGCACAGCTTCCAACCTTGTCATTGTAGCTACCATCTTCCTGCCATCCTTGCTTCAGGCACCCATACCTGAGTCAGGCAGTAGTATTGAAAATAAACGCCCTGATTTCGCTAGGAGAACACTCCATGGCCCCTTCATATCACTGTCAGTCATGTAGGATGGTCTCCTTATGCAAAAACATCTCCATGTCCATCAACCAGTATGAAAAGTATACATATTTCATAGCATCTTCTACACACCATTCTTAACTTTTCATTTTTAGTAAAAATACTAAATGTAGGAAGGGAATTTATGGCCTTGAAACGTGCCAAGAGACCCCCATATTCTACTTATGGAGCGGCATTCTATGCCCCACTTATAAAAGTTGTATGTTCAAATTTAGGCTTCATGGCATCTGTTCCACTAAACTTAGCAGGAGGATAGAGATAGAATTTTAATTTTGACAAATATCTCAACACAGCTAAATCTTATTTTGAAAAATGAATAATTTAAGTGCAACACACTTATTTACATAAGTGTACTTTTAAAAAATCATGATTTAAGGTGTTGGCAACCTTATTTGTGAAGACATGCATCGTGATAAATTTGTCCATTTTGGTGTAGTTCCTATAACATGCTTTTATAGAAAGAATTAATGTTATTTACAGGACAGTGACAAATCTCTTCATGTTTATGAGTATTTTGACATTCAAAATCATCTTTCACTTAGAAAAATAATGTACAACTTTCATTTATGGGTCACTTATATTGACACATGAATTATAATATTATATTTTTATGAAAGAACACTGAAGTTGACAGATACATGCTCATTGATCTTGCTAAAACTTTTGGTAATCCTTCCTACACATCATGGCTATTGGAAAGAGATTTGCAATTTAGCCACAATAATAGAATTTTCTAGAAGTGGGAAGAAAGGATTAATGTTCTGGACTGATTTCTGTGTGTATTATAAATTGATTTTCTATTATAAATTGGTTTCTATTATTAGTTTTACTTTAAGAATATTATTCCCAAGGCCAGCAAGATAACTCACAGCCATGCAGTGGTCGCGCATGCCGTTAATCCCAGCACTTGGGAGGCAGAAGCAGGATGATTTCTGAGTTCAAGACCAACCTGGTCTACAGAATGAGTTCCAGGACAACCAGGGCTACACAAAGAAACCCTGTCTCCAAACAAACAAACAAACAGAAAGAGAGAGAGAGAGAGAAAGAGAGAGAGAGAGGGAGGGAGGGAGGGAGGGAGGGAGGGAGGGAGGGAGGGAGGGACGAAGGGAAGGAAGGAAGGAAGGAAGGAAGGAAGGAAGGAAGGAAGGAAGGAAGGAAGGAAAGAAGGAAAGAAAATATGGAAATTATTCCCAAGGCTAGCAAGATAGCTCAGAAGGTAAAGGTGTTTACTCCCAAGCCCTGTGGATTATGTTTAAACCCCAAGACCTGCATGGTGAATATAGAGAGGACCAAAGCCTGAAAGTTATGTTTCGATCTCCACAGGTATGCTATAGCATATATGTACACATATAGAGACACACAGGCACACACACACACATGACTACAGTGTAGATAAACAAAAGCAAATTATTTGGAAAAATCAAAATTGCCCTCCTAATTGAATTTTGTATTTTTATTGTAAAGTAAATAAAGAAACTGCACTTGATAGACACAAAACATCGTCATAAAACTGGCTCATTCAGACCAGGCCATACGGCTTTGGTTCAGCATTTAGAAGACATGGAAGACTGCACTGGAAATCACCCTTCAGAACTGATTTCTGCTTCAGGTTGTTCAGCAGCTTTCTAAGATTTCATTGTGAGTGGATCCTAATAAACTATGTACTATTGATAAAATACAGTGATGCTTTTGTCCATGAGGATCACATATTTAAGCAATTAACATGCTTCTAAATATGCAAAATGCTTATTTATTTTAAAGTGTACTTAATTATTAATCAAACATGGTTGAGTGCAGACAAACATAAAACAAGATGGTAAAAATACCAAAGCAAAGGTTGCCCAAATGAATGACAGTCAGTCAGTGATTTTCAGATTTTGCTGTTGCATGATAAAACATTGACCAAAGCAAATGTAGGGTAGAAAGGGAATATTTGACTCAGACATCCTGATCAAAATCTAGCCCTGAGGGAAGTTGGGGCAAGAACTGACTCTAGCAGGAGCAGAGGCAGAGACCATTGGGAAAATTTGCTCATAGGTGTGCTCCATACTGGTTGCTCAGCCTGCTTTGCTTCATATCAAAGGACCACTTGTTCAATGGTGACACTTCCCACAGTGGACTGGGACCACCACATAAATCATTAAACTACAGATATGCCTACAGGTCAATGTGATGGGTGTAGCTCCTCACCTCAGGTTCTCTCTTCCCAGACAATTATAGTTTGTGTCAAGTTGACAAAAACTGATCAGCTCAAGCCAATATTTTTTTTCTTTTTTTTATTACGTTTGTTTTCTTTCTTTTTAAATATTTTTATTAGGTATTTTCCTCAATTACATTTCCAATGCTATCCCAAAAGTCCCCCATACCCTCCCCCCCATACCCCTACCCACCCACTCCCACTTTTTGGCCCTGGCGTTTCCCTGTACTGGGGCATATAAAGTTTGCATGTCCAATGTGCCTTTCTTTCCACTGATGGCCGACTAGGCCATCTTTTGATACATATGCAGCTAGAGTCAAGAACTCTGGGGTACTGGTTAGTTCATAATGTTGTTGCACCTATAGGGTTGCAGTTCCCTTTAACTCCTTGTATACTTTCTCTAGCTCCTCCATTGGGGGCCGTGTGACCCATTCAATATCTGACTGTGAGCATCCACTTCTGTGTTTGCTAGGCCCCGGCATAGTCTCACAAGAGACAGCTATATCAGGGTCCTTTCAACAAAATCTTGCTAGTGTATGCAATGGTGTCAGCGTTTGGATGCTGATTATGGGATGGATCCCCGGATATGGCAGTCTCTAGATGGTCCATCCTTTAGTCTCATCCCCAAACTGTGTCTCTGTAACTCCTTCCATGGGTGTTTTGTTCCCAATTCTAAGAAGGGGCAAAGTGTCCACACTTTGGTATTCAATCTTCTTGAGTTTCATGTGTTTTGCAAATTGTATCTTATATCTCGGGTATACTAAGTTTCTGGGCTAATATCCACCTATCAGTGAGTACATATCATTTGAGTCCTTTTGTGATTGGGTTACCTCACTCAGGATGATGTCCTCCAGGTCCAACCATTTGCCTAGGAATTTCATAAATTCATTCTTTTTAATAGCTGAGTAGTACTCCATTGTGTAAATGTACCACATTTTCTGTATCCATTCCTCTGTTGAGGGGAATCTGGGTTCTTTCCAGCTTCTGGCTATTATAAATAAGGCTGCTATGAACATAGTGTAGCATGTGTCCTTCTTACCAGTTGGAACATCTTCTGGATATATGCCCAGGCGAGGTATTGCTGGATCCTCCAGTAGTACTATGTCCAATTTTCTGAGGAACCACCAGACTGGTTTGCAGAGTGGTTGTACAAGCTTGCAGTCCCACCAACAATGGAGGAGAGTTCCTCTTTCTCCACATCCTTGCCAGCATCTGCTGTCACCTGAATGTTTGATCTTAGCCATTCTGACTGGTGTGAGATGGAATCTCAGGGTTGTTTTGATTTGCATTTCCCTGATGATTAAGGATGCTGAACATTTTTTCAGGTTCAAGCCAATATTTTAAAAATAAAATTATTGTAGAAAACTATCAAAAGACATCATGCAAGAGTTAAAAATTCTCCTGTGGAATATCCCTTCCATTCTGTATGCTTGGTTGTGTCAGGTTGTTTTGTGTAGCATCTTCTTACTTTTGGTCAAATAAAACAAGTGATACTTGAAAATTAGTATGTCTGCAGGGTTGCTACTCAGTTGTTTAATTTCAACTTTCTTTTTTTTTTTTCGCTCAGGGTTTTTACAGACTATCATTTAATATCTTTCTGTCTGTTTGTCTATCTATCAATCATTTAGCTATATATCTGTCATTTACCATCTTTCTTTTACTTAACCTTTTGCTTCCATTCGACTACATCATCTTTTTGTTAACTGTTTCTCTCTAAGAGAAACCCCCACCATATCACAAACTCTCGGGTGCCCTATCAATTACCCTATTCATTCTCACATCTTTAATAAAAGCCTCTATGTCCACTTAATGTACAACTTAGCATGTCACCTTGTCCAACCTTTACTAAAGCCTATTCGTGTGTGTGTGTGTGTGTGTGTGTGTGTGAATAAGATGTTCACTTTATTGTCAGTCAGTATAGCCAAGGATAACGAATTGACTCACACCCAAGATTCAGTCTTTTTTTTTAACTAATTTATTATGTTATTTAGTTACATCCCAAATGTTTTCCAACTCCTGATACCCCCTTACAGAGTTTGTCCTCCCTTCCCCTTCCCCTTCACCTCTGAGAGGTTGCCTCCTCTGTCCCTGGAGTCCACCCTCCTTAGTGCATCAAGTTTGTACAGGATTAGGGCTAATATACTCCAACTGAGGCCAGACAAGGCAGTCTTCTGCTAAGTATGGGCAGGGGGCCTTGGACCAATCAATGTATGGCTAAGTCTCTGGTAGCTCCAGAGGTCCAGATTAGTTGACACTATTAGTCTTCTTATGGGGTTGCCATCCCCTTCAGCATCTTCAATTCTTCCCCTAACTCTTCCATAGGATACCCTGACCTCAGTCCAATGCTTGGTTGTAAGTATCTGTGCCCCTTTCAGTCAGCTGCCAGTAGTGCCTCTCAGAGGATTCAGGCTCCTGTCTGAAAACACAACACAGCATCACTAAAAGTGGGTTTGGTGCACACCCATGGGATAGATCCCATGTTGAGCTAGTCACTGGTCAGCCATTCATTCAGTCTCTTTTTTGTCCCCTGCATTTCTTTTAGACAGAAACATATCCAGACCCTAAGAAATTAAACAAGAATAATGGTCCAAGTGATGATGCTTTAATCCCATTTAGAATAAGGATCAACATAATCATGGGAGGCAGAGATAGGAAGGGACCTGAGTAAGAGAGGGGAGGGGAAGAGGAAAGGAGTGTAGGATCAGGTATGGAGAGAGACAGAAGAGAAGCAAAGAAGTCCAGGAGAATGAATGGAAATATGCAGCTGCCAGCAAGGGTGTGTGGGTGGGTGGGTGGAGGGAATCTCTAGAAAGTCCCAGAGACCTGGGATGGCTCCCAGGACTCAATGTGGTGACCTTAGCCAGAATGCCCAACAATGGGGATGTGGAACCTGAAATGGCCACCTCCAGTTGTTAGATAGGGCCCTCAGTGGAGGGATGGGGGCACCAACTCATTTTAAAACCTAAAGCCTATTGTAAGATAAATTCTAGAATGAACTTCACTATAAAGACGGAATTCCTTATAGGCTACGATTCCCTGCTTGGCCCATCCATAACAGCTCCTTCATTGTGTTCTTTCTGCTCCAGGAAAGGGATTATCTGTTTCTGAAGCAAGTGATACAGTCCACCCTTCCCTTCCTTTACACTCAGCTCAAAAGCAATGTCCCAAAAAGTCTAGAGCAGGCTCTCAGACAATGTAGCAGGAACATTGGAAATTTCCTCTTAAAAATACACTTACTTTTGTTCTGTAGTGAAGTATTACTTAAGTACAATAAGTATACTTGTAGAATAACAAGGCCTATGCCCATGTTACTGATTGGACTGAAAGCACTGTGAAATTACAGTAACTTACATCTTGCTCTTTATTGAATCCTAGCACTTAGGGCAAGGAATAAAGAGAAGTTCAGTGGTCCTTAGGATAAACAAAGGTACCATGAAAAATCTACCTGAGGTGAGGTGCAGTTGTATATGTTTGTGTGAGCAGAGAGTCCTTAAATTTGTCGTTCATAAATATATGCTAATGTTAATCTTTCTAATAGCCTTATTTGATGGAGAAAATATTGACAGTATATTGATAATTTCACAATTAAATGATCTCTATAGACCTTTAAATTCATGGAAATTTAGTACTTATCTTGCATGATATTTTATGTACTATTTGAAATGCTTATATCTAGAACCATGCTTCTGTTCCAGCACCTTTTATTTTAAGTTGGTATTCTAGTTATTTATCTTCAGATAGATTCAAAATTTACATTATATAATATTTTTATTGAAGGGGTAAAGAGTGTCATGTCTTTACTTATACAAGTGCAAGTATAAACTAGCCTAATACAAGCATCTGTATAAATTGATTAAATAAGATGGAATTCTGAATTTAAGCTACATGTATTTATATTCTTCTATATGGGTGAAAGTGCTTAAGAAATGCTAAAGCTTGTGTGCAGTGAAGTCAACAATCTTGCTAATAGTTTGTTGTGTTTGAGAGTGTGGTTTATTACATCTATAAAGTTTAATTATCTTTGACATGTAAGAAATTATACAAGAATAGGTTGTATATGATATGCTGGTGGTAAGACTCCCATGAAGGTAGAATGGTTTCTATTCCCAGACACTGGAAAATGATCTTAGAGTTTCACTTCTATTCAGTCTGGGTGAAGTTGCAATCTGAGCTTTCAAGGTGGAATAATGTTAAACCTAAGAGGATGCTATATTCTTGTATTCATCTTAATTGTGATTGAGTGAAGGTTAGACAGATGATATCATTCCAACTGCTCTGATGTAATGAAGCTCCCAGATGATGCTGCTCATTTTAAAATGATAAGAAAATGTAATATAGGCAACTTTCTTCATCAAAGAGCCCACCCACATACAGAATGAAACTGGAGGCAGGGGCTAATGATGATCCTTAGTGTCTTCTGCACCAATCCACTTTTAAAACCATTTCTTTTACTTTTAATCATGTGATCTGTTATATTGGTTTCTGTGGTAGATTTGATTTAATGCTTGTACTACATTAATTGGGTTCCCCAAAAAATTACACAAGAATCCTGCAAGTAAGGTGCTGCAGGTCTCTGTCCCTAGCTGGTTTTAATTGGTAAATAAAGTTGTCATGGCCAATGGCTGGGCAAGGAGACAGAGGCAGGACTTGAAATTTCCCATGCAAGGGAACCAAGGAAAAAGAAGGATCTAGTATCTCCCTGGAGCAAAGCAGAAGGAACAGGCTTGAGAGCTGCAGAAGAAAGCATGCAATCATGTAAGATCTGGGAGAAAGCAGCCCTAGGGAAGGCCCAGAGTAGCAAAGACGAAGTGTAGATTTTAGTAAGTAATAACTCAGGAGTACCAGAGGGGATGTGTTAACAATAAGTTTCACTTATTTGCTTTTTGCTTTTTTGTTTTTTTTAGTGGATTTTTTTAAGTGTTATCTGAGTTTGTCTTTTGTCACCACGAATTCAGAATGCCATTACAGATGTTTCCATAAGTCTCTAGAGGAGTGAAATCTGTATATGAAATTATTTACTTCAAGGAGACTCAGTGTATGAGCTTCTTTCTTTCATATTCTCCTTGGAATGTCTCTTTGATACTCATTTTCCAAGCAGTGAACTTTTAATCACTCCATCAGAATTACTGGGTTGTACTACAAAGAGTTAATTTCATTGGAAGAAATCTCTGTCTCAGTGCATTCAACTAGACAAAATAAGTTGTTCCCTGAAGGTGGAATGATACAGTATGATTCAGTACTGTGTTAGAATTCTGTGAATATGCATGGTTGTTTGAAAGTATAAAAAAAAAAGGTCTTGATATTCTAATGCTTCAGAGAATTAGAAATAGTTTGAGTCTTACTTGTTTATACTCTATGAAAGATATGTAAACATGATCGATCTTGGGGGACATTATGTGTAGTTGAATCCATGAGTAAACTTATGTTAGATTTTTTTCAAGTATAAACATAAGTTGAGAGTGCAATGAGCCATATCTTACTGCTTAATCTCTATGATAAAGTGCTGAAATTAGTTTATCTCTGTAGGTATTGGCATCTAATGGCATCTGGCTGCAATGTTGAAACAATGTGAAAGTGTTACAAGGAAAGATGGCTTTCAGTTGTCCTTTTAAAATGAGAAATAAAGTGTGGACACTATGCCCCTCCTCAGAATTGGGAACAAAACACCCATAGAAGGAGTTACAGAGACAAAGTTTGGAGCTGAGACAAAGGATGGACCATCTAGAGACTGCCATATCCAGGGATCCACCCCATAATCAGCTTCCAAACGCTGACACCATTGCATACACTAGCAAGATTTTGTTGAAAGGACCCAGATGTAGCTGTCTCTTGTGAGACTATGCCGGGGCCTAACAAACACAGAAGTGGATGCTCACAGTCAGCTATTGGATGGATCACAGGGATCCCAATGGAGGAGCTAGAGAAAGTACCCAAGGAGCTAAAGGGATCTGCAACCCTATAGGTGGAACAACATTATGAACTAACCAGTACCCCAGAGCTCTTGACTCTAGCTGCATATGTATCAAAAGATGGCCTAATTGGCCATCACTGGAAAGAGAGGCCCATTGGACACACAAACTTTATATGCCCCAGTACAGGGGAATGCCAGGGCCAAAAAAAAAAAAAAAAATGGGAATGGGTGGGTAGGGAAGTTGGAGGGAGGGTATGGGGGACTTTTGGGATAGCATTGGAAATGTAACTGAAAAAAAAATGTAATAAAAAATATTTAAAAAAATAAATAAATAAAATGAGAAATAATGATGAATGCTTTGGAAATGGCTTACTCCGAAGGAAATTATATTTAAGTAGACAAAGTCCTCTGGAGTAATTTCAAGTAAGATTTAAGTCTTGTCTCCTACAGGGAGTCTAACCTTGTAGATGTCCACTGTTTATTAGCTGATAGGGTTTGCCAACAACTCCAAACACGTCGACAGAAGCCATGCTTATTCTCAAAACAGCCAAGAGGCAAACTCTAATTCAATCAGCCTTTCCTCACCTTGCAATGTTTTGTTTCCATACAGGAAAAATTTCCACTGAAGCTCAAAAGCAAGGGATAATTCTAGGAGTTTAAAGTGTATACCGTTTTTCAAGCAGTGTTCTTTTGTATGTCTATGGCAGCATCAATATTTTCACATTAGTGAGTGCAGCACAGCAGACTCGAAGGACAATCTGTCCTGCACAGAATCATTTTTGCTTCAGCTCACACCGACTCTCAGCCTCAGTGGAGTGCAGATGCCAAGAACTATTCCAGGAGTTCGTTTTAATCGCACCTATTCCCAGTGCCAAAACACTATTTACACAAGGTCTCTCAAGTACATTATTTATTGACTGACCCATGGGTGGGTGCAAGTAGAGACCTCATGAATCATCTAATTAAGACCTTCATTAAATTGATCATTTTCCTTGGTATATTGGTTTCACTTTGGTTTTTATTTTACTTTTTTCAATTTAACTTTCTTCCTAAATGTCAGAGGGGAAGAAAAGATGAAACTCTACAAAGGACATTAAGTGCTGATTGATTCGTAAATTTTCCAAATCTATTTTGGTGATTAGTATATGTTTTCTATTTTGTCCCCTCCGCATTCAGTCAAATTTCCATTTCATCTTTCTCCAGAGTATAAATATTTAGACTCGAATATTTTCAATATTAGCAGTAATGAAAATACTGTCATTTATATTTTTGTTTTGAATAAGAAAATACTGTCAGGATCCCATTTCGCTGTTTTCCACAGCAGTTCTCTGAGGGGTGAGTGAGAAATACCTCCGCCGAGTCTTAGCTATCTGAGTCAATGGCTCTTTTGGTTTTTATTTCAATTTGAAACATTCACTTATAAAATTGAGTTGTGTATAGTTTTTTAAAAAGCCTCTTCTAATCAAGGAAAATTTCTTCAGATGAAGAGAACATAAGTGCACTAATATGTATATTCAGAGAGGCTGATAATTCCTTTTTGAAACAGAAAGAATTACATATTTTGAGTTATGAAACTTAATTATTAAGTTTTTGAAGAGGAATTTTAATTTGTTTGAGAATGGAAAACAGTCAGGTAGAGATACTTTTCATTATTAAATTCATGCTTTATCTAATTTTCTTATTCATATTTAATCAACTAAGCCTTTTGATCCTCTTTCTATTACATACTTAATGTTTTATAAATAATGCTAACAAAGATGCAGAAAGAAGGAACCTTAGCTTCTGTTTGCAATTTGAGAAATCCTGTAGAATAATGGTAGTGTCTAATTTATTTGTTAGCAGATAAGATATTCAAATATGAATGAGAAATGTTCTGTTTAATAATTTAGAAATATTGTTCCTGAAAGAGTTAGAAAGCACACCTCTAGAAAAAAATGTCAGTATCTACTGATCCATCTGTATCAGTCAGGGTTTCTGTTTCTGCATAAACATCATGACCAAGAAGCAGTTGGGGAGGAAAGGGTTTATTCAGCTTACACTTTCCACATTGCTATTAATCACCAAAGGAAGTCAGGATTGGAACTCAATCAAGCAGGTCAGGAAGCAGGAGCTGATGTAGAGATCTTGGAGGTATGATACATACTGGCTTGCTTCCCTTGGCTTGCTCAGCCTGCTCTCTTATAGAACCCAAGACTACCAGCCCAGAGATGGCATCACCTATAAGGAGACCTCCCCTCTAGATCACTAATTGAGAAAATGCCTTACAGCTGAATCTCGTAGAGGCATTTCCCCAACTGAAGTCCTTTCTCTTTGATAATTACAGCCTGTGTCAAGTTGACACAGAAAATCAGCCAGTCCACCATCTTAGGGTAGAAATAAAGTATATCTAGAAATGTATATGTATTCATATATAACTATTCATACATATATATATAACCATGTGCCAGTGTAACATACACCAGCCACTCTACCTCATAGAATTACATATCTATATGTAATGTTAAAAGTGGCAGGTGTATGTTACTAGCACAGTTCCCATATTCTTAGAATACATATCATTTTTAATATTAGCATTTTCTCTCTCATCCCTTCTTAGGTATAATTGATATCTACATATTCATTGAATAAAGTAACATATGCCACTTATGATTAATTCATGGCATGAAAAAGCATTCTACATTGATCATTGCAGCATTTTCAGCACATGTGTGAAAGCCAATGCCAGTGGGTTGTGAAAGAAGCAATATGAAGTTATTTGTTCGCAAATAAAAGTCACACTTAAAACCCACTAAGAACAATCAGCTACAGGCAAGGGACCCTTACTGAAATGGAACATTTATGCAATCCTCTAGCATATAATTTAGATCAAATCTAAATTAAGATATTCAAAGGAGAGACAGTATAAATTCATAAAAAGTGAAGTGTAAACTCTACGATGTCTTTTATATTTCTAAGAACATTTGCCTTAGATTGTCAGATTCCCAGAAAATCTACATATCTTTTCCCTTAATATCATGAGTCTCATGGAATTTTATCATGAGTAAAGAGTTGTTCTTTGAACTGCTAATGACTGATTGGGGACAGCCAGGAATGGAGAGGAAAGATAGGAATAAGGAAAGATGAGGCTTAGGGAAGAAGCAACAGTGAGACAGTATTCATACCATTTTTCCCTTAGTGTTCCTGATTCATCATTTTAGTCATTGATTTGGAGCTCACAGAAGGATGAGCATCTTCTAATGGCTCACCTAGCATGGGGGTTTAGTTGTTAGGAGAAAGGAAATGAGATATGCCCATTTATATACTCAGCTTTGGTCACTCTAACAAAACTATTCAATTGAGGGTACTTACGAAGAAAAGAGGTTTATTTAGTTCATGGTTTCAGAGAGTGAATGTCAAAGAGGTATAGTGCAGGATCCATGAATATTGCCTTTTAGGTCTCACACTTCCTGCTATAGATAACAACAATAGGGTGTTCACAGGAGCCATGAGGTGATTGTCCCTTGAACCAGGAGCAAAGTGAAGGCACAGGATACCAGGCTTGTCCCTTCACTGACACCCTTCTTGAACATCACGAGGAGAACTGCCTCAGACTACAGCCAGAGACCTCCCCTCACCTTTTTTTTTTTTGACTTCTTGAAAATACAACAATAACTTGTAGTACCATCAAACTCATACCAACTCTCCAATGAACTGAGTGTTATGGAAATCACAGTGAAATCACACCCAACTGAAATACCACCTAGAACATAGCCTCCTAACTTAGCTTTTGCATTCTCCATTCATTGTCACCTTACCATGTCAAATTTTCTTTACAGAAATCAATATATATTAAATGGATACGCAAATAGGTTGAAAGTGATTTTTCTGCATGCACACAGTGCTATTGCTTCTGAAATATTCTATAAAACAGTTAATGACCTAGCCACCTTTCCAAAATACAAACAATGTGCATTTTAACTTTTCCTCCTGGAATATTTTCACACAAGACATATGAAAAAAATGTCAGATAGATGTAAATATTAATTCTTACTCTAGCATTTATTAGCTTGTTAACTTTTATAAGTTCCAGTTTTTCATTACACAATTATATGATATGCAGATTATTTGGAAATTAAAAAAGTTGACTAATACAAGTTGTTGTGATATTATACATTCATAAGTGTTCTCTCTCTCTCTCTCTTTTTTATTATACAAGTCTCTTTTGGCAGTTATAGCCAAAAGAATAGGATCATTTTTCCATTTCTAGAGATGAGAGACATTCCAAGAGCATAGTTGTACCATTACTGACGAAAAAAGATACTTGACATCTATAAAGCACAATGAAGACATTCATATTATAACTACTGTGTGTCTCACCACCACTTAGACTTTGATGTGCCGAAAGTGTTCTTGTCAATGTTTTAATGATACTTCTCTACAGATGAAATACTTTATTTTAAATCCAACTTCTGTGGGAAAAGGAGCACCTCTTGTAGCCAATATTACTTTTCTAAGGTGCACAAAACATTCAAAGTTAAATAAATATTTTGAACTTCAACACAGAATTGAAGGCTAGATCACAGCAGAAGGCTTTAACCTACATGTAATGTTTGGAGGATTTATATCTGTTAAGATTTTGAAGTTAAAATACATAAATTATACAATTCTTCTAAGGGTACTTGTTGACAGAGATCATGCAAAATATAGAACTGCTCTTTGATCTATCACTACTGTTCACATACACAAAGGAAGAAGCAAAGTCAGTGTACAGTAGAGGTACCTAGTATCTGCGTTTATAATGGCATGTTTCTCAATGGCCACATTATGGAACCAACCTGTGTGGCCATCAGCAGTTTAGTGGATAAAGAAAATACAGTATTTATACATAATGGAGTGGTAGGGTGTCACAAGAAAAAGAAAACTATGTTGTAATAAATTAAGCTGAAGAGCATCATGTGAAATGAAAGAACCAAGACTCAAACAGACAAGCATTACACATTTTCTTCATACACAGAATCTAAATAAAAATAAATATATAAGGAACTAATTTTCAAAAATGTGGAGAGAGGCAAGAGATAATGGATGGTAATGGTAGGGTTGAATATACAAAGTATATTACACAGATGGTAAAAATTCCATAATCTGAGAATTACAAATCAGTATTGTAATTATTTATCACACAACCAAATTTATCATGTATATATATGTATATATACACACACACATGTAAGTACCATGTAGAAGCTGTAAACACCTACTTTATTAACATCTGCTGGGTCATTATTTGTTAGCTAGACACTATGATAAATATCTATAATAGAAAAATGAGAAAGCTGTCTATTTAACTAAAAGGAATCAGTGAGTTGTGTGATTGCAATATACTTTCAGGGCTCTTTTTCTCTATCCTCCACTTCATCCTCTTTTGGTAAACTTGCCTCATTATCTTAAGCTTTAATAAACAGGGACCATTAAGTCATATTCTCAGAGCATCTGACCCAAGATAAAAGAAAGGGTTCCTTTAAAAATGATAAAAACAGAAATAAAATAAGGGTTTAAGAAGCCTAATAGTAGAACTGATCAAGAAACCTCAAAGCTCTCACTTGATAGAGTAATTAACATGGCCAGCTCTCTAGCTTAGCACATGAAGGGAGAAAGGAAGAAAATCAATTGAACATTAAGAATGCAAAATATTAAACTAACCAGATCAAATGCAGATAAAACTTTTAGGAACACTGAATATGCAAATCCTGACTAGTAAAAATAAAGACATCAATAACATAGAAAATGTTCCTAGGAAAATTGGCTTTCCCAGAAAAATCAGAATGGACTAGGTTAAAAACAACAAAGGAATAGAAAAGTTGTGATTTTTCTTCTTCAATTAAGTTCCAACAAAAGCTTTATAGTTGATTTTGATTCAAAGTAAAAATAATTTCTATAGAATTTGATTAGTTCCTTAAGAGAAGTAGAGGGGATTTTTGCTATATTTACATTAAAGTAATAAACACTTCATGTTAAAAAGTGATCACAGAAAGTTAATTTAAATATGTATTTTAATTTGTAAACATACAGAGAGCCATTGTTTAAAAAGTAGATTATTTTAGGATTTACTTGCCCAATAGACATAGGATGTGCAGTGCCTAACATACACGAGGTTTTCGGGAGCCCCTGAAATATTTTTCTTTTATACTTAGAAGAGGAGCAGAGTGTATGAGTTCATCAGTAAAGTGCTTTCCATGCCAGGAGGAAGAACTGAATTTAACTCCAGCAGCATGCTAGGCATGGTGGCATGCACTGCAGTAAAGCAGGAGAGATGCAAAAGGCCACGGATCTGTCTTCTCGGTCAAGTTGATGAATTTCAAGTTCAGTGAGTTTTTCCAATAAATAAAATGAAACAGTAGTAATACTAAGGTGATGAACCATCAAAGTAGACTTGTGATGTTAGTGTTTGGTGTACCTGCACACACTCACATGTACACATAAATATACATGAACAAAAGTATCAGAAGAGAATAAACATTTAGTGAAAATAAAGGTTTACACTGCATAATTTCAATATGCTCATCTTTATACCAACTCAATATATATATATATATATATATATATATACATACATACATGCATACATACAGAGAGAGAGAGGGAAAGATACGCGCACACATACACACACACACACACACACACACACACACACACATATACATACATAATATAGAAAGGATGACCAAAGTCTTAAGAAAGACCCCACTTAAAAATGGTAAGCATCGCAGAATGCATTTTTGTTTGTTTGTTCTGCTTTGTTGTAGTTGCTGTTGTTGTTGTTGCTGCTGCTGCTGCTACTACTGCTGTTGCTGCTGCTGCTGCTGCTAACAATGTTTTACAATATCCTATATCCTACTATGTCATTCAAAATTGTAGGCTCAAGTGGTCTTCCTATGTCAGTTCCTAAATGTCTGGAACTACAGGTCATTGCCACCATGCTGGTTCCAAGACACTTTCTGAGAGATAATTAACATACAGGTTAGTGTTTACTTTGGTATCTACAAGACAACAGATGGAGGGGTGGCATGTGCATATTAAGCAGGAAGTAAGAGGTGCCCTGTAGGCAGAGAAGTAATAACAAGGCAAGCCTTTCAGGTTTATCACATAAATTTGGGAGAATGTCCAAGGAACCTCAATCAGAGGCTGTGATATGTAGCAGATGTTCAGGGTTATGAATACTATCAACAGTGTTTCCATCAAAAAAAAAAGTCACATTATGCAGGCATCTCATGTTTATATTGATCTCATTTTGAAACCTTGCTTATAATTTCCACAAACTCTTCGAAACCAATTTTTATATGTGTGCTTCGAAGATTAAAGAGAAAGAATGACTATGGAAATTTAAGTGACTTGTCCAAAGTCATACAGACCCTATCATCCTGTGCTGGCTAGTTTTATGTCAACCTGATCAGCTAGAGTCATCAAAGAGGAGGGGCCTCAGTTGAGAAGATGCCTCCATAGATTAGGCGTGTAGGAATTTTTCTTTACTGATGTGGGAGGGCCTAGGGTATTGTGGGTGGTACCATCCATTGACAGGTTGACCTGGGTTCTGTAAGAAAGCAGGCTGAGTGAGCCAAAGGGAGCAAGGCAGTAGGCAGCAGCATCCATGGCCTTTCCATCAACCCCTGCCTCCAGGCTCCTGGCCTGTTTAGTTCCTCTCCTGCCTTCCCCTGATGTGGAAGCTGAAGCCAAATTAACCCTTTTCTCTCCAGATTTCTTTGGTTATCATAGTGTTTTATCACAGTAATCATAACCCTGACTAAGATGTTCCTTATTCTCTTTTTGCTTTCAAGATGACTCTGAGTTTTGAAATGGCAGCTTACTGTGCTCCCCTTTGTATTGCATAATAGTTACCAGTTGACCACTCATATCATCTGTCACATTTTAGTAGGTTACTTAACGATAAGTTTTTTAATATCTTTATTTTGGTAGCTTGTATTTTGCTTTTCCAAAAGCATTATTCTTTTTTTCCCCCATCAAAACAGTGCTATGCAGTTCACAAAAAAACGGATTCTATGTAAATGGTTATTCGAGAGCTTGCAGCGCACGAGGCTGAAGCTAAGCTTTTATTCTCTGCATACTGGACTTACAACTGAGCATTATTGATGGACACAAATAATGATCTGAGCTCTTCTGATTGATTGCTGACTTCCAGCACTTATTTTGTCCTCCAATTATTGCCACTCTTCTTAGGTTCATTACAGTTCTGGTGGTGATAGTCCATTTTCTGACATTTCAAAGGAAAGTTAGTAGATCTCGCAGTGAAATGGGAACTTTAAGAGATGGCTCTGACTAGGCACAGGAGTGGAAAATGGAGTTTTTGAAAGGCTGCTCATGAGGAAAAGTTAACCAACAGCTCAAAGCAAATTGCTAAATTCCAGGATGCTGGTTGTCCAGTTACTAGAAACTCCTGTATAGACCAGAACAAGGCCTCAGAATGATATCTGACTCAGCTCAAGGCAGAAACAGATGTGAATCTTAGGCTATCAGCATAAACCAATACAGACAATGAAGGACAATAAATGTATGTGTGTGTATATGTATATGTATATGTATATGTATATGTATATGTATATGTATATGTATATGATGTATATGTATATGTATATATATGTATATGTATATATGTGTATATATATGTATATATATGTATATATATGTATATGTGTATGTGTATATATATATATGTATATGTATATGTATATATATATATGTATATATGAATGATGAGAGATACCAAAATAAAACTAAGTATATATCCTTGTGGTTGATCACATGCAATAAGCTGAAGTATTGTGTTATGACAATCAAATCCAAACCAAGAGGAGCCACAAAGCTATGACAGTTAATTGGTCATGCCTGGGCTAGAAAAGCAGTGTTTTTTTTTCTAAGCAGCATGTTCTGGTGCAGTCATTGTTTAGACATCTGGAGGTCCTAGTCCTTTGACTTAGAGAGGAAACAATAAATCCTAGAGGTATATTTTAAAATATGCTAACATTGGCACAGCCACAGGGTTACAGAAACCCCCGGAAGTCTATGTGTCCTGCTGGAGAACAGTGAATGAGTGCCTCCCTCTGAGCTCGGCAACTCTTTGCACTGAAGCAGTGGTTTTATTTGCTCATTTGATTTGTACTGTGATGCCAATAAAGACTGCAAGCTTTCCTTGAAGCCTAAAGCCATTTAGACTGGCTCAACTTCTTTGGATCAGTAGAGAACAGACACCTTGGAGGTTGCTTCTCTCTCCCCTTCTGACCATAAAGTAGAGTAGTACTGTTACTTCATCATCGGATGAGAATGTCTGAGATCTGTCAGAAAAGAAAGGCCTCAAAAAAACAAACTGCAAACCTAGTCACATTTGTCAAAATAAACTCAGGGTACTTCTTGTTTAATACAAGATAGAGATAGAGATAGAGAGAGAGAGAGAGAGAGAGAGAGAGAGAGAGAGAGAGAGAGATAGAGATAGACACACATATACACACACATATGTATATATGTATGCATATATATATATATATATATACTGTGTTAATTCCACACATGTATGTATAAGGTATATATCGATCATATTCATCTCCCCAGCTATCCCTCTTCCACTCCTCATTGATCCCCTTCTACTTTGATGTGTTGGGGATGACAATGGCCCCACAGACTCATATCTATGACTATTTGATACCCAGTTGGTGGTACTGTTTGGAAAGAATCAGAAGTGTGTCACTGGGGACAAGTCTTTGAGGTTTCCAAAGACTATTTCCTATGTGTTCTCTGCCTCCTGCTTGTGGTTTGACAAACGAGCTTTTCGATGATCCTGCTCCCATGCCTTTGTTTGGACATCATGGACTCTATCCATCGAATTATAAGCTCAATTAAATGCCTTCTTTATAACTTGTCATGGCTATGGTTTTTATCACAGCAACAGAAAAGAAACATATACAACCCCCTCTCACAGTTCATACCTTTTACTTAAAAGTTGTCATCTACTGAGGTCAAACGATGCTGTCCATATTCACTTGGGCATGAGTACTTTTTCAAGAGTGAAACAGTGAACATTTAGGAGCTGTGCCCCAAAAGGCACATGAAGGTCCCAGGAATGGCTTCAATTCAAACTTTTGCCATTCAGGGCAATGCCATGCCTTCCCACGTTTAAAGTATGTTTCACGTTCTTCTTGCTAGAGTATTCTCTCTCCTGTGTCACTTAAGCTTGCCTTTTCTGACCCGACCCCTAACAAGAATAGTTCCCAGTATCCTCAAAGGTGGTTCTTCAGCTAACAAGTATTTGCCCATTGCCTGCCTCACTATAAATAGTTCAGTTTTATGTGTCTGCCAGGAAAAAATGCAAACAGGCATGCACACTGTAAGTCAGTGTTTCCTCAAGCCCGGCAGTAATCTCAGACCCACACTGTGTCCTTTCATCTATTATTTTGCTTACCCATATTTTCAGCATAATTCAAAAATCACATACTTTTGGGTACCAATGTGAGAGTTTTGGCATTGCTATTGTAACACGCAAAATCTTGCTAAAGAAAACTTGGGCGTTGTTCCCGATAGTTAAACAAGTATAAATTCTAAAAATCTTTTGGCTTAAAAATATTGACTCTTGATTTCCAGTTTCAAGCAGAATTATAAATTAGTGCTTAGCAATTAAAAAAAAAAACAAAGTAAATACGTTTGCCTCTGTAGATCATTGTTCCAATTATTCCTCTCTACTGTTATTAGCTCATAAAAAAGTCACATGTATGAACAGGGTTGCTTATTTTTCTAATAATAGCTTAATATAGATTCTAGCATATGACTTTCTATTTATTTTCACTTGTCACAAAATATGATTCTTCTTTTGATTTTTTTCCTACCATTGAAAATGTCTAAAAACTATTTTTGCTTTTCCTTTCCCTTCATGAATATGTGGCAGGCCAGATTTGGTTCATGGGCTTGAAGTTCCCTGACCACTACTGTGAGGTTAAATACCATCAACTAGACAAAGCCTGTGCTATGTGCAGCACTAGCAATACAGTACTGTCACTATATGGAGAATGTGCTCAACTGCGAGAGCCACAGGATTGCCAGTGATTTCCTAAGGACAAGCAGCAGGATATTAAGAAACTGCTTTGGGTATTTTCAACAACTTGAGATATTTGAAGACTGAGTGTGGCTTACTTGCATTAGCCATTACGCTTCAAACAGTTTGGTGTTATAAGCACTGACTTTATAATGATGAGGAGGTTTGTGATCTGGCCCCTAATTAAGGATCTAGAGAAAGTACCCAAGGAACTAAAGGAGTCTGCAACCCTATAGGAGGATCAACAATATGAACTAACCAGTACCCCCAGAGCTCGTGTCTCTAGCTGCATATGTAGCAGAGGATAGCCTAGTTGGCCATCAATGGGAGGAAAGCCCTTGGTCTTGCAAAGATTATATTCCCCACTACAGGGGAATGCCAGGAACAGGAAGAGGGAGAGTGTGGGTTGGGGAGCAAGGCAGGGGGAGGGTATAGGGGACTTTTGGGATAGAATTTGAAATGTAAATGAAGAAAATACTTAATAAAACAAAACAAAATAAAATAAAATAAAATAAGAGTTCTTTAAAGTTGCACACTGCCTTGTCAACTGAGTAAAGATAGGAACATTTCTGTGAATAAATCTGCTATTCCCACCTATATAAATGCCCATTCACATTTGTTTTGGCATTCAGAACAGGGACCCGTTTTATATTTTATCATTGATGTGTGTATGTGCAAAGCATGTGCTCCAGAGCATGTTTGTGAATATAAGTGTGTATATGTGTATGTGTATGTGTAGTGCATTATATAAATATCATGTGCTGTATATACATACATGGGTATACATTATGTACATTATCAACATACCATGTGCTATATATGCATATATATGTATATATTTGCATATATATGTGTGTATATATATATATATGTATATGTATATATAGTGTCCACATGTATGTGTGTGCATTGTGCATACATATGCACATTTGAAGTTCAGACGTCAGCTTGAGTATATCTTCCTCTGTTTCTTTCCACCTTAATATTTGAACGCCATCTCTCATTGACTAGCTAGGCTGTTTTGCCAGTAACGGTTCAAGCAATAGGTAACAAGTAGATGCTGTTACTGCATTGGACTTGCAAACTTTATATGCCCCAGTACAGGGGAACGCCAGGGCCAAAAAGGGGGAGTGGGTGGGTAGGGGATTGGGGGGTTGGGTATGGGGGACCTTTGGGATAGCATTGAAAATGTAAATGAGGAAAATACCTAATAAAAAAACTGTATAAAAAAAAAAAAAGAAGGGTGCTGGGGATCCAAACTGAAGTCCTCATGTTTCCACATCAATCATTTCATCCACTGAGCCATTTCCCCAGTCCTTCTTTGGGACAAGAATTTGACTGATGGCAATTTCATTTTGACTTAGCCTTGCAATAACATCACTGGGGCAGTACGGAGCTTGGTATGAGAGGCAACTTGATCACAACCTGCTTATCATAGCTATTCTTCTAAATAATATGCATTTTATTT
Source organism: Mus musculus (assembly GCF_000001635.26). Lineage (NCBI taxonomy): Eukaryota > Metazoa > Chordata > Mammalia > Rodentia > Muridae > Mus > Mus musculus. The sequence continues at coordinate 22,203,869 of NC_000067.6, forward strand.
GTGATTTTTCAGCTGGTCTCGTAGCTCATGGGCAAGTGGCAAATTCATAAATTTCAAGTGAAAACATCTTTGAAAATATTCCTAGACTGCTGCAATATGGTGAAAAAAAAATGTCTAAAAACATGTTCACCCTGAATCATGCAAGCAAACCCATGACTGTTATTATACCAACAATGTGACCATTTGAAGAAAACAGACTCCACCAAAATACGACAGTCTGTTTCTGAATGGGCTTTATTTAACCTTAGGTAATTCACACAGCACAATATTCATCTTTGCTCTATTCTCACGAAACAAAGACATTGACATTTAAATTTGAGCTAAGCAAGAATATGCACACATTTTCTAGTAAGTGCCTTCAATATTGGCTACATGTGGTAAACCCAGATGGGCTATGTGACTGGACTATGTGTCACTTGCTTTTAGCACAGGACAAACTATTAAACATTTCTCCCTTCTTCTTCTCTACTTTAAATGGACTTATTATGTTGAAGCTTCTAAGTCTGACGCTGTTCTTCTAACCTAAGCTTGATCATTTGGCCTGAAAATTCAATACTCATTTACTTAAATGAAGACAAACTATTGAAGACAACATTCTATTGACTTGCTCGGTCTCTCGGCAATTTAATTTCACAATAAATAAACTTGAATTTTCATAATATTCCTTCCTCCTCATATTTTGCAATCATTCATTCACTATGCAGCCCACTATCTCTGTGCATTTGAGCTACCACGTTACCTGTCTGGACCTTCCCTTCATCATTCGAGGCTCAAGTAAAAATACAACTCATCCAAGGATTCTCCTTAGAACTCCATTATTTTATTCTCCTTTCAGATAACCATGATTACAGAGTACCTTAGGGATGAATTATTTATACGTGAATCTCTATCTTCTACACCATAAGCTCTTGTAGGATAGATATCTCTGTTTTATGATGCTTCACGAACATTCATCTAAAGAAGTCTGATTTCCTAAGTGTACAAAGATCCATCATTTTGGAATCCCTGCTACCAATGAAAGATTGTAGACCCTCACTTAATGCTATGTCATTCAGAGTCTAAAGAGAGGGGAACAGAATGGTGTCTAAGCATCCTTTTAATTAGGTCAGCAAACTATGAGATTCCTGGTAGAAACTGGGGCAATGTGTAATTTCAAGTATACTAGCTATTTTCTTTTCCTTTTCCTTATACAATTGCATTTGGTTTTCATGATTTTTATTGTCTGTTCTTTGGCAGTTTCATACAACTGTATAACACATTCTGATCATACTTTTCTAACATCCCCTCCCCATCCTTATCAACACCTCTCTTCCCTAAAAGTTCCCCTCCCAATTTCTTATCTTCTTGTTTTGTGATTGAATTGAACCAGGGTTGTCCGTGTAAATGTAGGTATAGAGCTATCTACTTGAGAACATAAAGATTCACCAGTGGCTACATGAATGATGACAATGAGCCTCCAGTATCCATTGATACCAACACTTCTCATAAACACTGGTAAGCCTCAAGAGCCCCTTTCTTATTCTTGAATGAATGATGATAGCCTCAGTCTTTTTAAAACTTCTTTAAAATGTTCATATATGTGGACAGTATATTGTAACCCTATTCCCTCACTGCCCACTGTTGCCATTTCTGTGGCTCCCTCCCATGTTCATTTCCTCTCTTGCTTTTTAAAATAACCCATTGACTACAGCTACTTCTCCACATACATGGGTGGGGAGGCCAACCCTGGGGCATGAGTAACCTTCTAGTAAGGATACCCCAAAGAAAAGTGACTCTCCCTTCAATGGCTGCCATCAACTGTCAACTTATTTGTTGCCTCAGCAGTCCCTCCCCATCTGTGCTGGGATTTTAACTGGCTTGTTCTTATGCAGGTAATTACTGCTGGTGGGCATTCATGCTATGTGGTAGTCTTGAAATCTCTTTTGTTTGTGGGCAATTCCCTTTAAATAAAATAAGGGAGCTCTCTTGCTCTTACCTTCCTGCTCCCTCTCTGTGCCCAATCCCTTCATTCTTCTCTCTCTCTCCATGTGCTCATGCTGGCCTCTACTCCTCTTCTCCTCTCCTCTCCTCCTTCTTCTTCTTCCTCTCCCTCTCTCTCTCTCTCTCTCTCTCTCTCTCTCTCTCTCTTCCTCTCTCTCCCCTTTCTCTGTGCCTCCACTACCCTCTTAACTCCCCACCCCATGCCCTAAATAAACTCTATTCTATACTTTTTTTTTGAAAAAATGGAAATCTATTGTGGTTTTGTGCAATGGGTGCAGGATAGAATTGTTTTTTTTTTTTTCTGGGTTTAGAAAGTTCACAACCAAAAGGAAGATGGTAATGCCCTTCTGACTTTGAGGAAAAAGAAAGACAAATGCTGTTTTTTATTGCAGAGGAAATAGTTCAACTGGGGAGACACTGTTTTCAAGGGAACTAAGTTGGAGCTGATGGAAAAGTTAGGCAAGACTGGGGGCTGGGGAGAGGATTTAGTTCTCCAAAGATCTCCAGAGAAGTCAGATTCTAGTGACATCCCATTTACTAGCAGTTTTCGAAACTGTAAGAGATGCCATTTTGCATTAACCAATGGTCAGTTAACAGTGTCTATGAATCATCATGGAAGTACACAGCCAAAGAGGACAAGAAGGAATCGTGTCTGGAGAAGAATATATGTCTTGAGTAAGGATGTCTGTCATTAATAGCTTCCATTCTCAGGTCTTAGACCTCTGAAGAGGCCGACTTCGTGCTACCATGAAAGAAGACACTAGGATTTTAAAAGCTGATCTGAAATTGATTTGTAGACAATCAACAATCACACAAGATGAAGTGTGCTATTGTTTGTCAGTGTTTATTTGTTCTAACATTGTCAGATTTAACTTTAATTATGAATGACCAGACTTCTTTTATAAGTGTACCTTCCTCACATGAGTTCTGTCTATCATACTAAGACAGTCTATTGAGACATCTATTAGTTTCAAGTCTTGCTTTCCTTTTTCTTTCATTTTTTTTTAAAGATTAGAAACAGAAGCACAGAAACCTGTCCAAGATTACAAACTTGGACAAATTTGACATTTGAAAAGTAAATATTATATCCTTCTTAATTATAAAGTTTGTCCAAGGTGTTCTCCCTGCTAGGGAGAGAAGTGCTGTAATAACTATTCGTGAAGTATGAATTTCTACTCTATCACACAGCACTTATACAAATAAAGGTCGTGTGTGTGCTTGAGTCTGGGAGTGAGTGTGTATTTAGCCGACAGTACAAGCCCAGGTCTACAGTCCAGATGAACAAAGCAGCTATTTAGCAGACAGCCTTGCCTAGGCAAGGTGGGCTGCACAGTAGATGTTTAACCATGGGAACACTGCCAGGGTGTCTAGAGGTTGCAAGCAGCTCAATTTCATATTTGTTTTCTGAAACTCCGATCCCATCAGATGCATTAGAATTGCATTTCGATTTTGAATATTTTAAAGCTCTTCCCCACACCTCCCACTGAGCAAACCTATTGACAATGTAGCGTATTGTTTAAAATGAGGAGAGACATCCCAGAGGCCTCTAATTCTCAAGGCTCCTAATTGCCTTTTAAAATTCTCACTTCCTTGCCACTATACAGCAAATGATACGCTAAAAAACACATCAGCCAGATCTATTAGCATTTTCCAGGATGCTTTGATTTGAGTTTTAATTAGAGTAAGTGTGTGCTGTGATATGCATTTCTTTCTGATTTGATTTCCCATTTTTATCTTAACCATGCTTAGACAAATCATATGCTCCTTTCTTTTTGACAGAATATTCTCACATTACTTCTGTCACTTTGAAGGGTAATTTGTTTTTTTTTTTTCTTCCTTTTTTTGAGGCAGTGTTTCTCTGTATAGCCCTGGCTGTCCTGGGACTCACTTTGTAGACCAGGCTGGCCTCGAACTCAGAAATCCACCTGCCTCTGCCTCCCAAGTGCTGGGATTAAAGGCGTGCGCCACCACCGCCTGGCTGAAGGGTAATTTTTTTTAAATCTAATTATGTCTATGTATTCTCATTGGACATTAAAGAAGAATAGTTATCAGGGGGAGGTCAGTAATACACAGAAATAAAGCCGGGCATGGTGGCGCACGCCTTTAATTCCAGCACTCGGGAGGCAGAGGCAGGCGAATTTCTGAGTTCGAGGCCAGCCTGGTCTACAGAGTGAGTTCCAGGACTGCCAGGACTACACAGAGAAACCCTGTCTGAAAACAAAACAAAACAAAACAAAACAAAAAATACACAGAAATAGCAATGCTGACTTTTATAATTTTTTTTCGTGTTTGTCTTATAGTATTAAAGTGATAGTTGGGCTAAAAAGACAATGTTGAAGGTAACTCTTTTCCCTAATGGGCTGTTCAATAACTGTTCTTTTCTAACAAAAAGAATCGGCTTCACAATGATGGCAATGCCTAAGGACATCTGAGTTCCCTTCTTCTGCAGACATGCTCTTCAGTGCCTGGCTGCTGAGCTTTTACCACACTGTTTCTAGCATATTGCTAGGATCCGGCAGCTACAAGGCTTCTCCTCCTCCCATCCTTGGCCACACATTACTGGATGATATCACTCAGTAAACAGGATTAGGGAACACCAACAGAGTCCATCTACTTCCCAAATGCTAATCTGGATGACAGGCTGTGATGAACACAGTGACATTTCCAGTGTGGGTCACCTTTGTCCCCTAAATCACAAGCTGCCTTTGGCAACACTGTGCTACAAGGCATGGTGACACATAAGAGATTGGAAAGAAATGCCAGCAAAGCCTTTCTTTCTCAGGAGCTTGCGCTGTGGTTGTTCAGGGAAAGACTTCATCACCTTCTTTCTCATTGTCTTCTTCTGGTTCTCCATTGGTGAATCTGGGCTTGATCAGTCGCTTCCCAAGACCCGGGTCTAGAGAGCTTCTCAGCTCCCCACAAGTCAGTTGGAAGGTATACTTAAGACTCTCACTCTGGATCCCTCAAAAGACAATAAGGAAGGGAGACAATATTCCCCCAGTATTTATTTGATATGTGTCAGTACATGTACCGGCCGCTGGAGACATAGGTGTAAGCAGACACATTCGCAGATAATTTGACTTAGCACTAAAACATGGGATGAAATATAGAAATGAAGGGAGAAAATAACTTTGTATTGTGTAAGAGATGGAGGGAGTTCATACTGATCTCAAAGCCAGAAATTGCAAAGTACCAAACTGAATTGTGGGGGTATACAGAAACCATTGTGCTGGAAATGGTGAGGGAAAGGGAATGGAGTATAGAGCAAAGCTACCTGATGATGCAGGAAGATATGACTGATGTCCCCAGCATCAGAAGTGACGTGGAAAGAGAATTTGCCTTATTTCACTGAGTGTTTGAGTCCCAGACTGAAAAAATAATAATAAACTACTACTGAGTGGCATTCATGACTAATGTCAAACCACGGCTTGATCAACCTCTACTGAACATAGTCTTAGAAAGTTCTAGTAGATGTTCGGAAGATTGGAGTCTTATGTTCATCTATGAATCCACCAGGTTTGTGTTCAGTTGTGAATGCCCTGAACACTAACCAGGACTTTCCCAAGTTTGTTTCATGCTCCTGATAGAAATCAGCCATTTCCCTGCATCCTGTTACTACTGATCATGTTTGGTAGAAAGATGTTATCAACCAGCTTATTGGGAACACATTGTCAAAACAGGGTTATTGTTTTCATGGGGAAACTTCGGAGGCATGAGGGATTATTCTAGGATTTAAAAAAGAGGAAAATAATATGTATCATCTGGATAAAGTCAACTTTAAATGGAAACGTGATCCTTTCATTTTATTGGGGAAGAGGAAGTATGTGATAAGAATTTGTCTTACCTTTTTTTGTGGGGTTCAGAAAAGTGTAAAATACAAGTGTCTGTATTCTGCGGAGCAATTATCTGTTAGTACTGATAATGATATTTACGTGATAGAAATAAAGTTTCAGATATGAAAATATGAAAGACTTAATTCACAAATATGAGGTATTTTTAAAGTATTTCATTACATTTATTTATTGATATGTGCATGCCCACGTGTGTGTGTGTGTGTGTGTGTGTGTGTGTGTGTGTGTGTGTATACACATATGTGAGCCTCTGTGTACATGTGAAGGTCAGAGGACAAATTGTGGAAGGAAATTTTCTCCTTCCACCTAATGGGTACAGTCTTTAGAACTCTGGTCATCAGACTCCATGGCAAGAGATCCTGCCTGGTGAGCCATCTCACTGGCCTAAAAATATTAGTTCTTTAATAGGATGTGTGGACAGTTTTACTCTACTAAGCACAAGGACATTGCCTGACATTTAGGTTGAAAAAGCAAGGAGAAAAGCAGTGCAGACTTCCTGTGGGTTACAGTTAGACCCACTCATAAAAGTGGGGGACACAGTTTATGGATTAGACTGTCCTCTCTCCCTCTTCCTTTTCAGTTCCTGCATCAAGCTTAAAAGAAGTGACTAGGGAGGATTAAGACAAAATGGGCAATATAAAGAGCTATGCATTTTGTTAGACCTCCTTGATGACACTATGCATGGTTTGAAACGAACAGAGAGAGAACATGGCGTCTAAACTTAAAAGTTTATCCTTTGATCACTTTGAATAGTAAGTGTTTAGTTATGTAACTAGTTGTGTTAGGTTAATTTTTAAAAAAGACAGTTGAAAAAAGCCTTATCTTACATATCTTACAACATAACCCTATCTAAGTTGAGAGCTATATTTTCACCTCTCCGACTCCTAGCCTCAGTTCTTTCACTCTCTTATTTACCTGAGTAGTCCATTGTAGCTAGAGGATGGAAAGGATTCAATGTAATCTCTTAGGTTAGATCACACAGGACAGTTTTGCTTCTACCTCTATTTTGAGATAGTTGCCTGGGGGAAAGTCACCACGCTGGGGTAAACCCAAGGCATCTCGGAGAAGCCACATATAGGTATCCCATCTGGCATCCTTAACTGAGGTTCTACTGAAGAGCCATGTGTTTGAGAAAAGCTGAATGATGATTCAGCAGTCACCTTCATCCGGGGAAGCAGCATGGAAACCCAGAGCAAGACTTTCACAGTGAGTTTACCTTCTCTGCCAAACGAGATGACAGCAAACCATCAGAGTTATTTTTAAATTAGCCGGGCTGTGAGGTAGGTTACATGGAGCAACGAGCAGCTGGGACATTCTTCCTGAAGACAAGAAAAAGTTATACTCTCCATTAAAACGAAAAGTGTATGTGTGTGTGTGTGTGTGTGTGTGTGTGTATATATATATATATATATATATATATATATATATATATATATATGCCACACCAATATAAGCTGACTTTAAAAAATATATGGCCTATTAAAAGAGCTCATAATTTTAAACAAGAGTATAAAGTGAGATTCAACACTATTTTCTATGATTAAAATAGGATATTATGTTATATAGACTATGTTATGTAGATGTTGTTGCATACACATCTTTGTATTTGCTTTAAAATTAGAGGCAAGGTGACCTTGTGCTTCATTTCCACCTTCAGCTTCTGTCATCCTGTCTCCTTTGTGTGGGTGTTCAGTTTGAGGAAAAAGCCAGATTTTAGAACAGCTTTCTTCCCGAAATGATGTTTTTAAAGTTAAGAAGAAGAAGAAGAAGAAAAATCTTGCACACTGCAGAAGTGGCAGCTATAAAAATAGATGTAAAAATAAATTGAAAATTCATAACAATTGCGCTGTAAAAGATGTGCTGGAAACGAATTACAAAGTAAAATGAACAAAGTGGGCTTTTGATTAAATGAGTAAGCGAGAGTATTTACAGTATGAAAATATGTTGGAAATGACTAGGGTAGCATAAAATAAATGAAGAAATTATTGAGTATGGGAGTCTAGGCTGGAGCTAGCATAAAGGAAGACTTTCAGAAAGTATATACATTTTTAATATAGCAGGGATCAGACAACTGTCTTATTTTCTGATTCCTAACATAAAAAAGAGTAAGTAAATCCGGTGCTTAGAGATACAGAAAATTGAGGAGGAAAAAGTTTTAAATCAATGGAAAGATACTAAGGTAGAAAACCAAGAGATTTGAACAGAGTTTCTGCAAGCTGAAAGTACATTGTTCCCTCTTGCTGCCTCCCACCCCCGCTGTCCTCAGACCAGAAGCATCAACACCATCCGCTTTGAGAAAGTAGAAGTGACTCCATGTCCTCATATGCATCTGCACAGTTGGCAGCAATAAGTCACCATCACTGGCTAAGTAGAAACTGAAGACTTTAGCTGGATCGGACCAGATTCCACATCTCAAAGTATTTGTTGCAGTCCTTTACTTCTTTGTTGCTGACATTGTTCACTTATAATCCGCTCCTCCTAATAAAGGCTTACATATGGTTATTACCCAAATGAGGAGGTAGACAATATTTCTAAACATTGAGAAAGAGACAAACATTAAGTAAATTATTGAATCCTGGAAAAGTCCAGGCAGAGGCAATGTAAATCATACAGTGGGTACTGGGTTTGAAATATTGGTAAGAATTGAACTGAGAGGAAGGTGTGCTTGACCAGCTTCCTGGTATACAGTGAACACTCAAGAATCATTAAGGAAGTTGAGTAAGCAAGGTAGACTATTAAAAAAAGAAGCTGAAAACCGTGATAGAGAAGAGTGAGTCCACCTGGAGATTGGAGAGTCACGCTGCATGTCAGGGTAACCAGATCAAGAAAGCCTGGAAGGGAAGTGTGTGGAAGGGAAGTTCATCTTCTGTGGTAGCAAAAAAAAACATGGAAATCAATAAAGTTGGCTGGTGCTCAAGAGAGATTGCTCTGACTAAATGTAAGGTGGAACAGACAGGATGCAACAGATGTAGCATCAATCTCCATTCCCCTTGGCTGAAGCAAGATTCTATTTGAATGTTTGTGCTTTGCATGCAGCTAAGCAAAATGACCTCAAGAAAGAAGTGTTCTGTTATAGAGGGCAATTGCTAAGAATATCAGGATCCACAGCTGTAATTAGTATGGTGGAGAGTTTATGCAGGTGAAGAATGCCAAGATATAGGCCATTCTCCTTGAATCAAGACTTTGGGGAATAAAAGTTCCCAAGAAGGAATAAAAAATACAGACTTAGACTCACAGAATGGACCACACTGAAAATATTGTTGTCTCTTTAGGTCAGGATGACACCAAAGAAGCTTGTTTTCTTGTCAAGAGACAATGGTGATGTTGTCTAACAAATTTCCTCTGAGTTGAGGAGGAAGTAAGGGACCCCTGAGGTTTCTTAAATTAAGGAGATCCACAAGGCCCCTCCACAAGGTTACTGTGAACTGCTAGGAAAGGAGCCTCTCCTGTTCCACAAGCTACCTGCAGCTGCCTTGCAGAGCTCTGCTGGGGTGAGATTCTCAGGTCATCATCCCAGCAGGTGGCGATCCTTTCCATGACACAACTGCCTCTAAGATATCCCTGATCCTCAATAGTGGATTAAGGATCAGGTATCTATAACCCTGAAGTAACTAAACTCTGTTTCGTCAGTCTGCAATGATCTAGAGTTTGTCACTTTGGTCTTTAATGAGTTTTCTATGTGGGGTGAATAGTCCTTTATGTCACAACCCCAAAAAGGATGTCTTAAAATAGTTAGCCACACACATATCTTTGCCAAAGACAAGAAGAATAAAAAGCAGGCAAATTTTCTACTAGAGTTGGGCCCTGAAAGATATCCAGCTCTGCTGATATACTAAAATGTGTTGTGGTGAGAGGTTTCACCTGCCAAGTTACTGGGATGCATCAGGGTTGAGTACAGACTATTTGAATTTGAATAGAACTCTGTACTTGGTGACTTCAGTTATGTTATTTAAAGGTTCTATACCTCCATGTGAAGTGGCATATTTACTTGCTCAGTAAATATCAGCCACTGTTATTATATTGACTTTGTCTTTTCTAACCCTCCTGACTGAAGGCAGATTGCTTGTGACTATTGCTTTTTCTGTGTTAGAAAATCAGAGAGCGGGCAGTGGCTTGTCTTAAGAGACACAGTGAATTCTTTGGTGTCATTTAGAAACTATTCGCTCCTCAGGTCCTCTTGGTAAGGGAGACCAGGCCTTTATTTTTTCCAGTAGAAAGCTAAAGCATGCGCTTACTGAATTGGACGGAACAGAATCATAAATAAATTAGTGGCATTCTGCTTTTCCTATCCGAGAAACCTGAAATATAATTTTCCTTCCAGTCTAAAAGGACATCTAAAAAGTTCCAGACCACACATTGACAGCATTATGTCTGTATCAGAGTAGAATAAATCGCCGGGGGAAAAGAACAATGCCTGACAGGAAGCTGGGGATATTGTTTTGAATTTCCAGTTATTCTCTGTGTAAAAGCCACTGGTGTCTTGAAGTGGAACTTGTCATTTGAAAACCTCTCCATCTTGTACTATGCTTTTGGGAAATAATCATAAAGAGAGTTGGCTGTGTTTAAAAGCTCTGATCCATTGTTTCCCAAAGTTTGTTAAGTCCTCCCCACAAGCTAATCACAAGCTTGCATTCCCTGAGAATAAATAATAATAGGAATTAAAATCACCAAATCTCCAATTGTTATATGCATGTGACAAAGCAAGGGTATTAAATAGTTACTTATCATACATATACTTATATTTTTGTTATTTATATTATGTATATTATGCACATATGTTATTATGTATGTTATACATACAATTATATTATTATTATATATACATATTATAAATACAAGTATGTTAAATACTTACCTGTCTGTAACATAGCAAACATGAAAGGTAGATGTGATAGGGGTCCCTAATGCAACAGATGTTTTGAAAACCTGAGCTTACAAGGTTTCAGTGCCTAGTTCTAAGTCTCACAGACACTAGACGAAGAAATAGGAATACACATTCCATTAACCTCTTTTGTTTCTACTTTTCCATCAAAACCTCTACTCTTGGTAGATGTTCTTCAAGGCCTTTCCTTCAAAATAATAGAAAATGTAATAAAAATGTAATGACAGCCTTAAGGAATCCTTACTTGTATGTAAGCCGCTAAAACAAGATCAAAAGTGACTCAGACTGTTACCATACATTGAGCTGTCTGGACACCAATCAGTATCCTGTGTTTTATACACATCTAGTTTCGTAATATCATTGGGAACTCAGTATTTTGTGTGGGATGTCCCAATTTCTTGGTTTTCCTTTGATGTGGTGTTCCCTCTGTTTTGACACCTGTGTTCTTCGTACATTATTTATATAAAATGAAATGTCTTGCCTGTGAAAGATTCTAAGAACATTATATGGCAAGAAAAACCAGTGCTATTTGTAATAGTGTTGAAGGCAAAGTAAGTGTCTGGGGGCCAAACACCAAAAGTAATCCTGGATATAAGCCTTTCTGAGAAACAGAAGCAAATTTATAGAAATTCACTATAGCTAAATTTGTGTGTGACGCTGACAAGAAATTTCTTTCCTAAATGCATTGTTTATTTACCCATGTTTGGAGCTATAAAAAGAAACTCAGTTGAGCCATGGGAAAAATATTTTGAAGTGAACATAGCTACATGGTTTTGAACTTCTCTGCAGGGTACAGATGGGAAAAAAATGATACAAGACATAATTGTCTCTTGTCTCTCATCTTATCAGCCTAAGCTTTAAATGACAGAATAAGAAAGATGTGAGACTTCCAATAGTTTGAGAAACTTGTTGTTTTCAGTTTCCATAGTGTTATGTGACATAAGTATAGTCAATATAGTTAAGCAAATTTAATTAGTGTGTGTACTAACTGACATTTGTCTGTGTGTGTGTGTGTGTGTGTGTGGTGAAGACACTTAATACTCCTGGTGATTTTCAATAGTAAAATAGATTAGGTAATCGACTGCCATCCTCATTCATTCTACTGGCCATTTTGAGTTGAACATTTTAGCTTTTATATATGTATCATTCAATCACTAAAGATTTGTCTTGCAGTGCCTAGCTTACTTCACTTGTCCTTTAGGTTCATCTGTGTGTCCTGTCATTAAGCAAGGGGATTTCCTTCATTTTTAAACCCAAATAGTATTCCATTTATCCTTCTAGTGATCTGTATAAGATGATTTTATATCTTGGGTATTGTTTTGCTGCATCTAACTTTGGAGTATGTATATCTCTCTTCAACATGTTAATGTTATTGCCCTTCATTATATACTCAGCGATGAGAATTCTGGATCATTTGATAATTTTGTCTTTGAAAGAATGATGTAAACCCCGTTTGTCTCCATTTAAGGACCAGAACTGATTTCACAAAAGGGGGCATAAAATATCAGCTCCAGGAACAGAATATAAAATCCAGAAACAAGGTCATTAACAGCACCCCCCAAAGAACAGCCTGGAGATAACCACAAGAATAGATATCTTATTTCAGAATGGGCCATCTGTGCTGGGCAGCCGTATCTCACCCTATAGTTAAACATTCCTGACATAGGAATGAAAACCACTGACAACTTGTGACCCCCTAGCATCCACCAATGAAATTTTAGATTATGTAATCCTTCTAGAGAGTTCCCCTGGTTCCCTATAAGAAGACCTGTACATCTTTGTCTGGGGTCGCCATCTCAAAAGTGGTTGACCCCTGTATGCTGGTTGTTTCTGCAGAATAAGCACTCTTTGTACTTGCATACTATCTGAGTCTGGGATCATCCTTCAGTAATTTTCAGTCTCTTACAGTTTTGACATCTCTATGTGTTTTCCTGTAATGAATGCTTCATATTTTCATCACTGTATATGAGTTTTCTTTGTATCACATCCTCACAAACATCTTTTTTTCTCTTATGTTATCCATTCTGTCATTTATGAGTTGTGTGATAGTTAATATTCATTGCCAACTTGGCAAGATCTAGAACCATTTATGGGGCAAGCCTCTGGGCAGGAATGTGAGGTATTATCTAGATTAGGTTAACTCTGGTAGGTAAACCCGTCTTAATGGTTGAAAATATACGCCATGGGCTGGAGTGGCTAGCATGGGGATGGGGAGGAACTAGCATCCCCCTTATCATTCCTTCCTTTCTGTTACCTGCAGATGCAATGTGACCAGCTGGCTCCTGTTCCTGATGCCATGCCTTCACTGCCCAGATGGGATATATTATTGCAGATTATAAGCCATAATAAACAATTCTTTCCTCAAATTGCTCCTAGTCAGGGATTCTGCTACAGAGTGAGAAAAACAACCAATACAAAGTGGCATGGGAATTGTTAATTTTCCCTTCTCTAATATGGACCAAGGAACCTAAAATGGTCCTATCAAAGGTTTGCTGTAACATGCCAAAAGTGGCACAAGTAATTATAATCTGAATAATTCCTGCACAAATATTTTTTAAATCAGCAAAAAAAAAAAAAGAAACTCCAGTTTACTGAAGCTCCCAAACAGAACGCTTTCACCAGTAAACTTTCCTGCACATACCTTCCCAGAAGTTTGTGGTTTTGTTTTTTGTTTTGTTTGTTTATTTTTTTATCACTTTACAAACTCCTCCCCTGGGACATAGCAAAGGCCATCACCTGCCCCCACCTGCCACCCCATCTCTCTCTCTCTCTCTCTCTGTTCTTATGTGTTCCCAGTCTTTCTAGCTCTCTTTCCCCCTTTCTGTTCTCTGTTCCCTACTTCTTTGCCCTCATGGCTCTGCTCCAGTCTGCCTGCCTCTACCCCCACTCCCTTCCTTTCTCCCAAGTAAACCCCCTTTATGCCAAAAAAAAATCTTTTAAAAAGTAATGGTATATTAATTCTAAAATGAAGTATACATAATTTTATAAACAAATTTTGGATGGAAACAGTCCTTAAAAATAGAAAGAACTATGACTATATAAAAGAATCAATACATATAATTAAATTGTGTTAATATCAAGAATTAATGAAAATCATTCAGTATAATATTCCATATTAAAACATTAAAAATGGAAATTATATCGTAGCAACAGATATCGGAATACATTTGTCAACATTCAGCTGTTCACAATCATAGCTTTAGAAATAACAGAAAAATGTTCTTCAAGTTAGAGTATTTACCAGTGGCATATTTTGATAAGGGCCAGGTAGTGGCAGCACACCTCTTTAATCCCAGCCCTTCAGAGGCAAAGACAGGTGGATTTCTGAGTTCGAAGTTAGCCTGGTCTACAGAGGGAGTTCCAGGACATCCAGGGATATATAGAGAAACCCTGTCTCAAAAAAAACAAAACAAAACAAAACAAAAATCAGAAGGGAAAGGCTATTTTAAAATTCATACATACTATTTTAAAAATAAACTTTTGACAGACATCTGAGCACCTTCCCTACCAGAGGAAAGGTGTCCACCCCACCCGGGAGGGCTTTGCCAGAGCATCTGCGGGAGCCATCTTCATTCCTGGATCCCACCAAGACTAGTCTGCACAGGTGAGAGTGTGGACTACAGAAGCTAATAGCTTCTGGGACAGGCAGGTACCACAGAGCTTCTGTGGCAGACCCCATTTTGGGCTCCAGACATCCGGGCACCTTCACTGCCAGAGGAGAGATATCCACCCCACATGGGAGAGATTTGCTGGAGTATCTGCGGGAGCCATCTTCTTTCCAGGATCCTGACAAGACGAGTCTGCACAGGTAAGACTGTGGACTACAGAAGCTAACAGCTTCTGGGACAGGCCGTTTTGGGCCTTCATCTTCTGCCAGAAGGCAAGTCTGAACAACAGATATCTGTGCACCTTCTCTGCAAGAGGAGAGCTTGCCTGCAGAGAGTGCTCTAACCACTGAAACTCAGGAGAGAGCTAGTCTCCCAGGTCTCCTGGTAGAGGGTAACAGAATCACGAAAGGAACAAGCTCTAACCATAGACAATTATAACAACTGACTCCAGATATTACCAGATGGCAAAAGGCAGACATAAGAATCTTAATAACAGAAACCAAGACCACTCACCATCATCAGAACCCAGAACTCCCACCTCAGCCAGTCCTGGGTACCCCAACACATCCGAAAAAGCTAGACCCAGATTTATAGGCATATCTCATGATGATGGGAGAGGACATCAAGAAGGACTTTAAAAACTCACTTAAAGAAATACAGGAGAACACTGCTAAAGAGAGCCAAGTCCTTAAAGAAAAACAGGAAAATACATCCAAACAGGTGATGGAAATGAACAAAACAATACTAGACCTAAAAAGGGAAGTAGACACAATAAAGAAACCCCACAGTGAGGCAATGCTGGAGATAGAAACAGTAGGAAAGAAATCTGGAACCATAGATGTGAGCATCAGCAACAGAATACAAGAGATGGAAGAGAGAATCTCAGGTGCTGAAGATTCCATAGAGAACATCAGCACAACAATCAAAGAAAATGCAAAATGCAAAAAGATCCTAACTCAAAACATCCAGGAAATCCAGGACATAATGAGGAGACCAAACCTATGGATAATAGGAGTAGATGAGAATGAAGATTTTTCAACTTAAAGAGCAAGCAAATATCTTCAACAAAATTATAGAAGAAAACTTCGCAAACCTAAAGACAGAGATGCCCATGAATAAACAAGAAGCCTACAGAACTCCAAATAGACTAGACCAGAAAAGAAATTCCTCCTGACACATAATAATCAGAACAACAAATGCACTAAATAAAGATAGAATATTAAAAGCAGTAAGGGAAAAAGGTCAAGTAACATATAAAGGCAGGCCTATCAGAATTACACCAGATTTTTCACCAGAGATTGTGAAAGCCAGAAGATCCTGGACAGATGTTATACAGACACTAAGAGAACACAAATGCCAGCCCAGGCTACTATACCCAGGCAAACTTTCAATTACCATAGATGAAGAAACCAAAGTATTCCACGATAAAACTAAATTCACACATTATCTTTCCATGAATCCAGCCTTTCAAAGGATAATAACATGAAAAAGCCAATACAAGGACAGAAACCACATCCTAGAAAAAGCAGGAAAGTAATCGTTCAACAAACCTAAAAAAGACAGCC
Source organism: Mus musculus (assembly GCF_000001635.26). Classification (NCBI taxonomy): domain Eukaryota; kingdom Metazoa; phylum Chordata; class Mammalia; order Rodentia; family Muridae; genus Mus; species Mus musculus. Next base: position 22,219,755 of record NC_000067.6, read on the forward strand.
ACAAGAACAGAATGCCAACTCTAACAACAAAAATAACAGAAAGCAACAATTACTTTTCCTTAATATCTCTTAATATTAATGGACTCAATTCCCCAGTAAAAAGACATAGACTAACAGACTGGCTACACAAACAGGACCCAACATCCTGCTGCTTACAGGAAACCCATCTCAGGGAAAAAGACAGACACTACCTCAGAATGAAAGGCTGGAAAACAATTTTCCAAGCAAATGGTATGAAGAAACAAGCTGGAGTAGCAATTCTAATATCTATTAAATCGACTTCCAACCCAAAGTCATCAAAAAAGACAAGGAGGGACAGACACTTCATACTCATCAAAGGTAAAATCTTCCAAGAGGAACTCTCAATTCTGAATATCTACGCTTCAAATGCAAGGGCAGCCACATTCATTAAAGAAACTTTAGTAAAGCTCAAAGCACACATTGCACCTCACTCAACACAACACTTTCACCAATGGACAGATCATGGAAACAGAAACTGAACAGGGACACTAACAGAAGTTATGAAACAAATGGATCTAACCAATATCTACAGAACATTTTATCCTAAAACAAAAGGATATACCTTCTTCTCAGCACCTCATGGTACCTTCTCCAAAATTGACCACATAATTGGTCACAAAACAGGCCTCAAAAGATACAAAAATATTGAAATTGTCCCATGCATCCTATCAGATCACCATGGACTAAGGCTGTTCTGCAATAACAAGATAAATAATAGAAAGCCAACATTCACGTGGAAACTGAACAACACTCTTCTCAATGATACCTTGGTCAAGGAAGGAATAAAGAAAGAACTTAAGGACTTTTTAGAGTTTAATGAAAATATCACCACAACATACCCAAACTTATGGGACACAAGGAAAGCATTTCTAAGAGGAAAACTCATAGCTTTGAGTGCCTCCAAAAAGAAATTAGAGAGAGCACACACTAGCAGCTTAATAACACACCTAAAAGCTCTAGAACAAAAGGAAGCAAATTCACCCAAGAGGAGTAGACAGCAGGAAATAATCAAACTCAGGGGCAAAATCAACCAAGTGGAAACAAGAAGAACTATTCAAAGAATCAACCAAACAAGGAGTTGGTTCTATGAAAAAAATCAACAAAATAGATAAACCCTTAGCCAGACTCACTAAAGGGCACAGGGACAGCATCCTAATTAACAAAATCAGAAATTAAAAGGGAGACATAACAACAGATCCTGAAGAAAGCCAAACACCATCAGATCTTTCTACAAAAGGCTATACTCAACAAAACTGGAGAACCTGGATGAAATGGACCAATTTCTAGACAGATACCAGGTACCAAAGTTAAGTCAGGATCAGGTTAATGATCTAAACAGTCCTATATCCCCTAAAGAAATAGAAGCCTTAATAGTCTCCCAAACAAAAAAAGCCCAGGACCAGATGGGTTTAGTGCAGAGTTCTATCAGACCTTCAAAGAAGATCTAATTCCAGTTCTTCACAAACTATTCCACAAAATAGAAGCAGAATGTACTCTACTCAACTAATCCTATAAAGCCACAATTACTCTGATACCTAAACCACAGAAAGACCCAACAAAGATAGAGAACTTCAGACCAATTTCCCTTATGAGTATCGATGCAAAAATACTCAATAAAATTCTCACTAACCGAATCCAAGAACACATTAAAACAAGCATCCATCCTGACCAAGTAGGTTTCATTCCAGGGATGCAGGGATGTTTCAATATACAGAAATCCATCAACGTAATCCATTATATAAATAAACTCAGAGACAAAAACCACATGATCATCTCATTAGATGCTGAGAAAGCATTTGAAAAAATCCAACACCCATTCATTATAAAAGTCTTGGAAAGATAAGGAATTCAAGGTCCATACCTAAACATGGTAAAAACAATCTACAGCAAACCAGTAGCCAAAATCAAAGTAAATGGTGAAAAGCTGGAAGTAATCCCACTAAAATCAGGGACTAGACAAAGCTGCCCACTTTCTCCCTACCTATTCAACATTGTACTTGAAGTCCTAGCCAGAGCAATTCCACAACAAAAGGAGATCAATGGGATACAAACGAAGACCAAGGTGTGGATACTTTGCCCCTTCTTGGAATTAAGAGCAAGGCACCCATGGAAGGAGCTACAGAGACAGAGTTTGGAGCTGAGACGAAAGGATAGACCATCTAGAGACTGCCATACCTGGGCATCCATCCCATAATCAGCCTCCAAATGCCGACACCATTGCATACACTAGCAAGATTATATTTATATACACATCTCATTTTCAATAATCATTAGGGAAATTAAGTGAGCATTATATAATATTTATATTAAACAACAAATATTGGGGAATTATAGTTCTTCAGTATATCGTATATCAATGAAAATATACAGAACTACTAATAAAATTATGAATAGACACCGCAGAGCAGAAAAGAGAGCTCCAAATTAGGTGTACTTGCTGCTCTTGCAAAGAATCCAGATTCAGTTCCCAACGTACATATTAGGTTACTTACAACTGAATTCTAGTTTCAGGCAATCTAGCACTGTTTTATAGCACTGTGGCCACTAGGAATGTGCATACATATACCTGCAAGCAAAACACTTATACATATAAAAATAATTAGATCTTTAAAAGGAAAATGTGCTTTTAAACATTGAGAGGTGCTCAATGCCATTTAATTAGGGTTCCTATACAGCTAGCAGAGGAATTTTTATGTTTTATGGTATGTGGAGATATAACAAGCATATGAAGAATCAGACCTCATACTGTAAAAGGCCCAGCTCATTGGACCTAATATTGATTCATAGATTCCGCATAATCTCAGTTCCAACCTCTTCACATATCTACGTGAAACAAGGGAAGGCGATCTAATTTTATATTGAAATGTAGTCTGTAATTCATAGCATAGCCAATGAAGAACAACAAACTGTGAACACAGGATATCTTATTATAAAAATGTATCTATAAAAAAGTCGGTAGGATCCTTGAAGACCTCCTATTACTAAGTTTGCAAAATGTGTCAAGTGAGATCATTTAGTCATCGTCAGTTAAAATTCATATGTTGCTAAATTTAATTCCATCATTTAGCCACTCTGCTGGCAGATGAAAGAAGAGCTGAGGACGTTTGAGGGATTCTAGAGAGGAGAAGTTGAGTTGAGGTGACATTTTTTTTTCTTTTGTTAATTCCTGGTTGCACCCATATGAATCCTAGTCCTTTTTAAATTTAGTGATTGCTAGCCTTCAGTTGTAAGAATGGCTTCCAGGAATACTTCTAAGCCAACTGTGCTGATTCACCCAACACTCTGGTTTGAACAAGTGGGAGCAGAGATTACATTGTTACCTGGCAAGAAAGAGATGTAGGCAATGAAGAAGGAAAAAGTGTGAAAAGAGATGACAAAGTTTGCTCTGTGAAGCAAAGGAATACTAGTCTTCCCTAGGGAAGAGCACAGCAGTTGGTTATTCAATACCAAATAACCAGTCATGAAAATATACATACAAGTAACATACTATATTTGTATGTATTACTTTATTTAGTAATATACTTAGGTTATATTTAAGAGTGTATATGTGTATATACATGTGTGAAAACAATTAATGAAAAAATGCCATAAATTTGAATGAAATCAAGGAGGTGATATGGGAGTATTTTGAGGGAGGAAAGGGACTAATGATGTAATCATATTATAATCTCAAAAAAATTTAATAATTCCATTCTTGATGAAATGAGTCTGTTTCTAGATTTCCTTTTCTTTTAGATGAATGTAATCATAAAAATTGTTCTGTGGGGAATTTCCAATTATTACACATGTAAAATATCAAGAAGAGTGTGCATTTTTCTGATGCTTAAGATAAAATGGTTGTACTCCTGTCTTAGAAATATACCTGATCCACCAGCACTCAGGGCACCCTGTGGAAAGGAAGACAGAAAGAGTGTCCAAGCCAGCGGGGATGGAGGACACCAGGAGAACAAGTCCCTCTAAATCAACAGAGCAAGGCTCAAATGAGCTCGCAGAGAAAACATCAAACACGGGGCTTACATGGGTCAGCACCAGGTCCTCTGAATATCTATTAGAGCTCCCAGCTTAGTGTTTTAATGGGACTCCAGAGTGTGTAAATGAGTGGGTGTCTAAGTTTTCTGCCTTGGCTCAGACTCTTTTTCTTCTATTGGTTAGCCTTGTCCAATTTTGATGTGAGAGCCTTTAATTTTTTTCTTACTATATTTTATTTTGTTATGTTTTGTTGTTATCTCTTTGAAGCCTGTTCTTTTCTAAGAAACATAAAGTGACTGGATCCTAAGGGGAGGAGAGGTGGGGAGGACGGGGATTAGGGAAGGAGGGTTATCATTGGCATATATTGAAAGACAAAGGAATATTTTCAATAAAGCAGAATAATTTTAAAGAAAAAAATTACACATGACAATGCAGTGCTCACAATAACATCACTATTAATTTATATTAGGAACCATACAAAGGAGAAATTATTAGAATTCTTATGGTTTCAATGCATAGGTTTGTAACAATATACAAATGGTGAGTATGTAAATACCTCATTTATAATATACTTGGTTGGATTTTCTTCCTAATTTCATAGATATTCTAAATTATTCACATTCTTGGCAATGAAAAATAGAAAACCTGAGCAAAACCCTTTGTAAATGCTCAGTCTTTTTTTTTTTTTGTAAAGGTTCAATTTTATGTTTCTTTACCTCACACCATTTTCAGTATAGTAAATAGATATGCCACAGATTAAAATGTGAAAAATCAAAATTAAAGATTTCAATCATAACATAGAAAATATCATTGTTTTAGAGTAGAGAATAATTTTAAACACATAAGAACTGCATTAGTTGTGAGGTACATAGAAATGAACAGTACATGGAGATACCAATCACACTTAGCATACTGACAAAATTTAAGAAGGCCCTAAGGGTTACTCCTAAGGGTCGCTGAGAATGCAGCAATTAGGAATACTTTGCCAATGCTTGTGGAAGCTGGTGAGAATGCAAACCAGCATAACAATTAGGGAAACCCATATGAAGGTTCCTCAGAAAATTATCATATCACTATGATATGATCTGACAACCTCAGAACTGGGTCTATATTTTAAAGAAATGACATCAGTATATTGAGATAAAGAGTGAGGTAGCTCCATGGGTAAAGGTACTTGCTTCTAAGACTGATAACCCAATTCCAATCCTTAGACCCTACATAGTGGAGAGAACAGAGTCCTGTAAGGTGTCTTCTGACCTACATAAGAGTATCATAGGATGCATATATCCCAACCATACACATGTATGCATGGGGAATACATACAATATAAATATACGTATGCAATTTAAATTTGTATTGTTATATTAATGTAGTATTTTATTAATCTTGAGAATTTCATACATTTGTTAGTATATTTTAATCATATTCACCCCCACTCCTCCCTCTATCTAACTCTCTCTCCATATATGTATATGTATATGTATATATATGCATATATGTGTATGTGTGTGTGTGTGTGTGTGTGTGTGTGTGTATCCTGCTTTCAACCACCTGCAAACTTTATGTCCTCTTAAAAAATAATACCGGGGCCTAGCAAACACATAAGTGGATGCTCACAGTCAGCTATTGGATGGATCACAGGGCCCCCAATGGAGGCGCTAGAGAAAGTATCCAAGGAGCTAAAGAGATCTGCAACCCTTTAGGTGCAACAACATTATGAACTAACTAGTACCCCTGAGCTCTTGACTCTAGCTGCATATGTATCAAAAGATGGCCTAGTAGTCCATCACTGGAAAGAGAGGCCCATTGGACAGGCAAACTTTATATGCCCCAGTACAGGGGAACGCCAGGGCCAAAAAGTGGGAATGGGTGGGTAGGGGAGTGGGGGGGGTATGGGGGACTTTTGGGATAGCATTGGAAATGTAAATGAGGAAAATATGTAATAAAAAAAAAGAAAAAAGAATGAGGAAACAAGCACACACACACACACACACACACAAAACAACAACAACAAAACAACAACAACAACAACAAAAAAACCACACAAGAAATCCAGTTTGTGCCTCTCATTCACTCTTGGATGTAGAGCCATTCATTGGATTATGGTCAACCCAACGGGGTCACATCCTTGGAGAAAACTGGCTGCCTTCCCTCAGAAGCCACATAGCCTTTTAGCTTAGGGGTGATGGTTGCTGAGCGCCTCTTCTCTACTGGAATATACCTGATTCAATCTTGTAGAGGCAACCCCAGATGATGGGAATTCATGAGTATAGTTGACCTGTCATGCCTAGAAGATCTAATCCTTCCTGACCTATGTTCTGGCTCTTATACTCTTTAAACTTCTTCTCTGGTACACGAGTCTTTGAGTGTGTGTGTGTGTGTGTGTGTGTGTGTGTGTGTGTGTGTGTGATATAGATGTCCTATATGTGGTTGAACTCTTCCCTAGAGTAGTCTCTGCACACTTACCAATTGCAAATTTCTGTATTAAGCACTATCCACTGTGCTTTATATTATTTGCACACAAGTATAGGTTTAGAAGTAGTCCGGTGCCATATAATAGCAGTTAAGTTAACTTCGAGGGTCCATGGGCTCCCCAACCATTGATTCTTGACAGATTTACAATACTGATATGCAGAATAGATCCTCTTATGGATCTGGCCTTAAATACAGTCAAAATGGTCAGTTATATCCATGCCACTATTACCCATGTGCCCATTTGGCCTTGCTAGTCATTATTGGCTCACAGGGGTCAGGGCTGGGTAGGGCTATTGATGCCTTCCTTCTGTCTCTCAGCAGTCTACATAGCCTCTTCCAACACTATGAATGCCAATCAGCAAGCGTCACCCTAGTTTCTCCATGACTTATGACTAACATGTGTAATGTCTTCAGCAATAGAGTCTTCTGTTATCAAGTTCTTGTGGAATTCTAATAATAATGAGGATAATATTTCTCACTGGAGTTAGGAAGGACAGGGAAAGGACAAAGGAATTTCCAGACTGCTGATAATAACATGTATTCCTTGATATAAGTAAACAGAGATTTGTCTTTGTTTAACATTCCATAGGTTGTTAATACTTAAGTATTCTTAATTATGTTTATTCTGTATCTCTATAAAATTTACCTTCTAAATAAAATTAAACTTAATCACAAATAAATTCTGATTATGAGAAGGATGCCAGGCAAAATGAAAAATGTTTCTCCCTGTCAATTTTTAATAGGACTTTGCACTTTACAAAGTACTGCTTAGTTTCTTATGGGCAAAAATAAATGTATTTGATCATCTATTAGTTCAGCATTTCAGAGTGTCTCTGCCTTGATAATGGATGGCCCATCTCTGCAAAACAAGTAAATAGAGCAAAATATTCTTTAAGGGAACCCAAATTCTATTGTGTTCAGTTCAGTTCCTTCACTTAGAGCTTAGGCAAATATTTAAGAAAAAAAGAGAAAGAAAGAAAAAATTTAAAACTAAATACTAATTAATAAAACAAAAGACATTTTAAATAATAAAGATAACTTCTAAATATTCATTACCTTTGCTTAATAATTCAGAATTACATAAAATATGAATCACTTTAGCTATATTCTAATTCTTCCTGAATCTATAATAAATGTCAATGAAATAGAATAAATGGCACACAGCCTTAATTCTAGCACTTGAAAGGCAGAAGCAGGTGGGACTCTAGGAGGCTAGCCTAGTCTACATAGTGAGTTCCAGACCAGCCAGGGATACATTTTGACCCTGTCTCAAGAGTAAATAAATGTATAAACAAAGTTGAACAAATGATTTTTCACTAGTAGAAGTCGCTGGCACAGGTGTTCACTCACTGTGCCTCAGGTGACGTTTATGCATCCTTTAGTCTTCTAAATGTAGAGTTAAAGGAATGGATGGGATGGTTAAAACCAGAAAGGTGCGGAAAGAGGAAAATTAAAGGAAAAGGTGTCCCTTTCTTTTGTGTCCCCCATATTTAGACAACAAGTAATGAAGGGAAAACACAATAGGAGAACGATGGCTGCTAGGGGGATAACAAAGACAAAAAGGAGAGTACAAAGTCACGTGGGACAGAATACCGGTCTTCAAGTGCTCAGACTTCTGGGTTGCCAGAATAAATTCCTTCAAAGGCAGGGGCATTTCTGCTAATTGAAGGGTAGAAGACATGGCAATCTTCCACATTTAGAATAGCTACCAGTCCACATACATGGAAGCTTTTTAATAAAATGAAAATATTATTACATCATTTCCCCATTCCCCTTCCTTCCCCCAGCCCCTTTCCTTGCCCTCCTCACTCCTTCTCAAATCCACTGGCTCTTTTTCTTTATTGTTATTGTTTTACACGCGCGCGCGCCACACACACACACACACACACACACACACACACACACACACAACCTACTGAGTCCCATTTGTGCTGCTTGTATGTATATGATTTTAGGGCTGACAAAGAGGTGTTGGATAACAATGAGTGGGTTAGTCTCTGGAGAAACTACTTCAAACACAGGGTATTAGGTGCCTGCAGTTCTTTGTCTAGGCTTGGTACCCCATGAGATTCTGCCGTTCGCATTAGCATGTCCATTGGTGGTGTCCTCGTTAGGTCTTGTTTAGCAGCCACATTGCTTCTGTACCATGGGTGTGGCTTCCCTGAAGTTTGTAATCATTTATAAATGGGTTTCAAATTTACTTCTTCTCAAAAGATTTTATTTTAAAGGGTAGGTAGATTTAAAAGTCACTTAGGAACTTAATAAATAATGCTCCCTACTGAGTCTTTTTTTTTAATTTATTTTATTTTTAATTTATTTTTTTTACACTACATATTCCATTTCCTGCCCCCCATTCACCCTCCGACTGCTCCACATCCCACACCTCCTCCCCACCTCACCCAGTCTCCACTTGGATGCCCTCACACCCCACCACACCTGACCTCTAAACTCCCTGGGGCCTCCAGTCTCTTGAGTGTTAGGTGCATCATCTCTGAATGAACACAGACCCGGAAGTCGCCTACTGTATGTGTGCTGGGGCCTCATGCCAGCTGTACGTGTAGGCATGTGCTTTCCTTCTTTCTGCCTGGGAAAGCACCAGGATGATTGCTTGTTCTGTGGGTGTCTGAGACTTTCCTATCCTGTAGATTACAGCATTTCCTAAGCTGCACTCAGTGATCTTTAACCTTTCCACTACAGGGCATCATCCTAATGTGTGCCAGTCTTGCAGCTTCCTCTAAAAGTCATCAGTAGCACTTCTTTCATGATGAACTCTTTTCCCAAAACTTAAAAAAAAATTAAAATATAAATAAAACAATGTAGGCATTTTTCAAAACTTTCATCCACTTACTTTGTTTTTCTGTTTGTTTGTTTGCTTGCTTGCTTGTTTTTTAGACTGTTTCTCACTCTGTGTCCCAGGGTGGCACAGAACGGACTATGCCACGATGGCCTCAAATTCCAGACCACCCTCTTGCCTCAGCTTCCCCAGTTCCTTAATTACAGATAGGAGCTGCATGACTAGCCTTGACAAATTGACAGAATCCAGTTAAGCAATGATCGCTTATCACCTAAGGCTGACTCCCTGATGAGAACCTGGAGGCAATACATGCGCACATTTAGAAACTTTTCAATTTCATTTGCTTCTCTTTGTCCTCTTTGAGAATGCATAGCTTGACAGGAAGTGTAAGCTAATTTAAATTCTTCAAGATGAAATTTAAATCTGGAGTTAACACTCATGCATTCTAGTGCTTAATAATGACGATTTGTTTTGGGAAAGAAATGAAAACAGTGATACTAATTGACTAGATTTTCAAATTAACTTGATTAATCTTTACCTTCATAGTTACATCTTCAAAACCATCATCAATTGTTTTCCTTTTCTTTCTTGGCTTCTGACATGAGTTTTTATACAAGAGAGTACAGTTCAAAAAGGGAAGCGATTCTTCTTCCAGATACTGTTGTTGTTTTGTTTTGTTTTGTTTTGTTTCCGTGATTTAATAAGAAAAATATGAAAGTTTCTTTAGTTAGAGTCAAGGTTTTGAACATTTGTTTGCCTTCATGTAATGTTGGGACTGACCGAAATGATAAATGAAGGCCAAAAAGAGCTCTTATTCGTCATTTTACAGAAAGCATTCCACAGAGCAGCTGTGAACAGTTATACATGCTGTACCTTTTATATTATTAGGGGCTGTTAACGTAGAAATGGTTGCTTGGTTTCTTCAGACATCTTAGGTCCAGCCGGAGGCAGTTGAAAGAGAAAAGAACCAAGTAGCTGCACTCCTCTGCCTCAGGACATATTTCTCAATAATGGAGATAGTCTCTTGAACATAGAAGGCTGCATTTACTATAGATCCAGGGAGGCAACAGAGCCTGTTCCTACAAAGTAGTTCCATTTAAGCCCAGGTGAGCAGGGACTTTCTTCATTAACTCTTAGCCGTGGCATGGCCTGTTCACTTTGGTTCCACTGAGAAGGGTCTCCATGGGGCCATCCCCTCCAATTTCAGTACCTCAGAAAACTTCCTTAGTCTTTGAAGAAATGCCAACACTGGAGAATAAATCTTCCCTCAGAGTTGTTGCCAACAGACTGGAAGGTGAGCAATTGTGACTGAGCAGAATAATTTGTAACGAATTTGATATTTCATCAGCAAAACATTCAAGACTGCGCTGTGAATGGAATAGGAGTCTTCCATTCTGCTCACACCTACAAATTAAAACTCTCAAGGAAGGCATGTAAGATAGATGGGAACAAAACTCATCTGAAGAGAAACAAATGCTTCCTCAGCCTTGGCATTTGACATGCCATAACACTTTGACACAACTCTTGCTTTAAAAATATCCTAGAGTCAGAAAAGGCACCACTAGTGTTCTAAAGCCTGCGGAATAAATATATAAATGTTTTTTCAGCTAAAAATATTCATAAACTGATGATCCACAATAATGGAGCCTATGAATAATAGTTCATAGGTCTGAAGTGGTCTGTAAAAGAAACCTGAGTCTATCTATATGAAAACTGATGCTTGAAGCAATTACTCAAGTCTATCTATGTGAAAACTGATGTTTAAGCCAATTTATTGTCAACCAATTAAAACCTTTGTGCATATTCTTTTTTTTTTCCATTTTTTATTAGGTATTTAGCTCATTTACATTTCCAATGCTATACCAAAAGTCCCCCATATCCACCCACCCCCACTCCCCTGCCCACCCACTCCCCCTTTTTGCCCCTGGTGTTCCCCTGTACTGGGACATATAAAGTTTGCAAGTCCAATGGGCCTCTCTTTCCAGTGATGGCCGTCTAGGACATCTTTTGATATATATGCAGCTAGAGTCAAGAGCTCTGGGGTACTGGTTAGTTCATCATGTTGTTCCACCTATAGGGTTGCAGATCCCTTTAGCTCCTTGGCTACTTTCTCTAGCTCCTCCATTGGGAGCCCTGTGATTCATCCATTAGCTGACTGTGAACATCCACTTCTGTGTTTGCTAGGCCCCGGCATAGTCTCACAAGAGACAGCTACATCTGGGTCCTTTCGATAAAATCTTGCTAGTGTATGCAATGGTGTCAGCGTTTGGATGCTGATTATGGGGTGGATCCCTGGATATGGCAGTCTCTACATGGTCCATCCTTTCATCTCAGCTCCAAACTTTGTCTCTGTAACTCCTTCCATGGGTGTTTTGTTCCCAAATCTAAGGAGGGGCATAGTGTCCACACTTCAGTCTTCATTCTTCTTGAGTTTCATGTGTTTAGCAAATTATATCTTATGTCTTGGGTATCCTAGGTTTGGGGCTAATATCCACTTATCAGTGAGTACATATTGTGTGAGTTTCTTTGTGAATGTGTTACCTCACTCAGGATGATGCCCTCCAGGTCCATCCATTTGGCTAGGAATTTCATAAATTCATTCTTTTTAATAGCTGAGTAGTACTCCATTGTGTAAATGTACCACATTTTCTGTATCCATTCCTCTGTTGAGGGGCATCTAGGTTCTTTCCAGCTTCTGGCTTTTATAAATAAGGCTGCAATGAACAAAGTGGAGCATGTGTCCTTCTTACCAGTTGGGGCATCTTCTGGATATATGCCCAGGAGAGGTATTGCTGGATCCTCCGGTAGTACTATGTCCAATTTTCTGAGGAACCGCCAGACTGATTTCCAGAGTGGTTGTACAAGCCTGCACTCCCACCAACAATGGAGGAGTGTTCCTCTTTCTCCACATCCACGCCAGCATCTGCTGTCACCTGAATTTTTGATCTTAGCCATTCTGACTGGTGTGAGGTGGAATCTCAGGGTTGTTTTGATTTGCATTTCCCTGATGATTAAGGATGTTGAACATTTTTTCAGGTGCTTCTCTGCCATTCGGTATTCTTCAGGTGAGAATTCTTTGTTCAGTTCTGAGCCCCATTTTTAATGGGGTTATTTGATTTTCTGAAGTCCACCTTCTTGAGTTCTTTATATATGTTGGATATTAGTCCCCTATCTGATTTAGGATAGGTAAAGATACTTTCCCAATCTGTTGGTGGTCTTTTTGTCTTATTGACGGTGTCTTTTGCCTTGCAGAAACTTTGGAGTTTCTTTAGGTCCCATTTGTCAATTCTCGATCTTACAGCACAAGCCATTGCTGTTCTGTTCAGGAATTTTTTCCCTGTGCCCATATCTTCAAGGCTTTTCCCCACTTTCTCCTCTATAAGTTTCACTGTCTCTGGTTTTATGTGAAGTTCCTTGATCCACTTAGATTTGACCTTAGTACAAGGAGATAAGTATGGATCGATTCGCATTCTTCTACACGATAACAACCAGTTGTGCCAGCACCAATTGTTGAAAATGCTGTCTTTCTTCCACTGGATGGTTTTAGCTCCCTTGTCGAAGATCAAGTGACCATAGGTGTGTGGGTTCATTTCTGGGTCTTCAATTCTATTCCATTGGTCTACTTGTCTGTCTCTATACCAGTACCATGCAGTTTTTATCACAATTGCTCTGTAGTAAAGCTTTAGGTCTGGCATGGTGATTCCGCCAGAAGTTCTTTTATCCTTGAGAAGACTTTTTGCTATCCTAGGTTTTTTGTTATTCCAGACAAATTTGCAAATTGCTCCTTCCAATTCGTTGAAGAATTGAGTTGGAATTTTGATAGGGATTGCATTGAATCTGTAGATTGCTTTTGGCAAGATAGCCATTTTTACAATGTTGATCCTGCCAATCCATGAGCATGGGAGATCTTTCCATCTTCTGAGATCTTCCTTAATTTCTTTCTTCAGAGATTTGAAGTTTTTATCATACAGATCTATCACTTCCTTAGTTAGAGTCACGCCAAGATATTTTATATTATTTGTGACTATTGAGATGGGTGTTGTTTCCCTAATTTCTTTCTCAGCCTGTTTATTCTTTGTATAGAGAAAGGCCATTGACTTGTTTGAGTTTATTTTATATCCAGCTACTTCACCGAAGCTGTTTATCAGGTTTAGGAGTTCTCTGGTAGAATTTTTAGGGTCACTTATATATACTATCATATCATCTGCAAAAAGTGATATTTTGACTTCCTCTTTTCCAATTTGTATCCCCTTGATCTCCTTTTGTTGTCGAATTGCTCTGGCTAGGACTTCAAGTACAATGTTGAAAAGGTAGGGAGAAAGTGGGCAGCCTTGTCTAGTCCCTGATTTTAGTGGGATTGCTTCCAGCTTTTCTCCATTTACTTTGATGTTGGCTACTGGTTTGCTGTAGATTGCTTTTATCATGTTTAGGTATGGGCCTTGAATTCCTGATCTTTCCAAAACTTTTATCATGAATGGGAGTTGGATCTTGTCAAATGCTTTTTCTGCATCTAACGAGATGATCATGTGGTTTTTGTCTTTGAGTTTGTTTATATAATGGATTACATTGATGGATTTTCGTATATTAAACCATCCCTGCATCCCTGGAATAAAACCTACTTGGTCAGGATGGATGATTGCTTTAATGTGTTCTTGGATTCAGTTAGCGAGAATTTTATTGAGGATTTTTGCATCGATATTCATAAGAGAAATTGGTCTGAAGTTCTCTATCTTTTTGGGTCTTTCTGTGGTTTAGGTATCAGAGTAATAGTGGCTTCATAAAATGAGTTGGGTAGAGTACCTTCTACTTCTATTTTGTGAAATAGTTTGTGCAGAACTGGAATTAGATCTTCTTTGAAGGTCTGATAGAACTCTGCACTAAACCCATCTGGTCCTGGGCTTTTTTTCGTTGGGAGACTATTAATAACTGCTTCTATTTCTTTAGGTGATATGGGACTGTTTAGATGATCAACTTGATCCTGATTCAACTTTGGTACCTGGTATCTGTCCAGAAATTTGTCCATTTCGTCCAGGTTTTCCAGTTTTGTTGAGTATAGCCTTTTGTAGAAGGATCTGATGGTGTTTGGGATTTCTTCAGGATCTGTTGTTATGTCTCCCTTTTCATTTCTGATTTTGTTAATTAGGATTTTGTCCCTGCGCCCTTTAGTGAGTCTAGCTAAGGGTTTATCTATCTTGTTGATTTTCTCAAAGAACCAACTCCTCGTTTGGTTAATTCTTTGAATAGTTCTTCTTGTTTCCACTTGGTTGATTTCACCCCTGAGTTTGATTATTTCCTGCCGTCTACTCCTCTTGGGTGAATTTGCTTCCTTTTTTTCTAGGGCTTTTAGATGTGTTGTCAAGCTGCTAGTATGTGCTGTCTCCCGTTTCTTCTTGGAGGCACTCAGAGCTATGAGTTTCCCTCTTAGAAATGCTTTCATTGTGTCCCATAGGTTTGGGTACGTTGTGGCTTCATTTTCATTAAACTCTAAAAAGTCTTTAATTTCTTTCTTTATTCCTTCCTTGACCAAGGTATCATTGAGAAGAGTGTTATTCAGTTTCCACGTGAATGTTGGCTTTCCATTATTTATGTTGTTATTGAAGATCAGTCTTAGGCCATGGTGGTCTGATAGGATACATGGGACAATTTCAATATTTTTGTATCTATTGAGGCCTATTTTGTGACCAATTATATGGTCAATTTTGGAGAAGGTCCAGTGAGGTGCTGAGAAGAAGGTATATCCTTTTGTTTTAGGATAAAATGTTCTGTAAATATCTGTCAGGTCCATTTGTTTCATAACTTCTGTTAGTTTCACTGTGTCCCTGTTTAGTTTCTGTTTCCACGATCTGTCCTTTGAAGAAAGTGGTGTGTTGAAGTCTCCCACTATTATTGTGTGAGGTGCAATGTATGCTTTGAGCTTTACTAAAGTGTCTCTAATGAATGTGGCTGCCCTTGCATTTGGTGCGTAGATATTCAGAATTGATAGTTCCTCTTGGAGGATTTTACCTTTGATGAGTATGAAGTGTCCCTCCTTGTCTTTTTTGATAACTTTGGGTTGGAAGTCGATTTTATCCGATATTAAAATGGCTACTCCAGCTTTTTCTTCAGTCCATTTGCTTGGAAAATTGTTTTCCAGCCTTTCACTCTGAGGTAGTGTCTGTCTTTTTCCCTGAGATGGGTTTCCTGTAAGCAGCAGAATGTTGGATCCTGTTTGTGTAGCCAGTCTGTTGGTCTATGTCTTTTTATTGGGGAATTGAGTCCATTGATATGAAGAGATATTAAGGAAAATTAATTGTTGCTTCCTTTTATTTTTGTTGTTAGAGTTGGCATTGTGTTCTTGTGTCTGTCTTCTTTTTGGTTTGTTGAATGATTACTTTCTTGTTTGTTCTAGGGCGTGATTTCCGTCCTTGTATTGCTTCTTTTCTGTTATTATCCTTTGAAGGGCTGGATTCGTGGAAAGATATTGTGTGAATTTGGTTTTGTCGTGGAATACTTTGGTTTCTCCATCTATGGTAATTGAGAGTTTGGCCGGGTATAGTAGCCTGGGCTGGCATTTGTGTTCTCTTAGTGTCTGTATAACATCTGTCCAGGCTCTTCTGGCTTTCATAGTCTCTGGTGAAAAGTCTGGTGTAATTCTGATAGGCCTTCCTTTATATGTTACTTGATCTTTCTCCCTTACTGCTTTTAATATTCTATCTTTATTTAGTGCATTTGTTGTTCTGATTATTATGTGTCGGGAGGAATTTCTTTTCTGGTCCAGTCTATTTGGAGTTCTGTAGGCTTCTTGTATGATCATGGGCATCTCTTTTTTTTATGTTTGGGAAGTTTTCTTCTATTATTTTGTTGAAGATATTAGCTGGCCCTTTAAGTTGAAAATCTTCATTCTCATCAATTCCTATTATCCGTAGGTTTGGTCTTCTCATTGTGTCCTGGATTACCTGGATGTTTTGAGTTAGGATCCTTTTGCATTTTGTATTTTCTTTGACTGTTGTGTCGATGTTCTCTATGGAATCTTCTGCACCTGAGATTCTCTCTTCCATTTCTTGTATTCTGTTGCTGATGCTCGCATCTATGGTTCCAGATCTCTTTCCTAGGGTTTCTATCTCCAGCGTTGCCTCGCTTTGGGTTTTCTTTATTGTGTCTACTTCCCCTTTTAGTTCTAGTATGGTTTTGTTCATTTCCATCACCTGTTTGGATGTGTTTTCCTTTTTTTCTTTAATGATTTCTACCTGTTTGGCTGTGTTTTCCTGCTTTTCTTTAAGGGCCTGTAACTCTTTAGCAGTGCTCTCCTGTAATTCTTTAAGTGACTTATGAAAGTCCTTCTTGATGTCCTCTATCATCATCATGAGAAATGTTTTTAAATCTGTGTCTAGATTTTCGGTTGTGTTGGGGTGCCCAGGACTAGGTGGGGTGGGAGTGCTGCGTTCTGATGATGGTGAGTGGTCTTGATTTCTGTTAGTAGGATTCTTAAGTTTGCCTTTCGCCATCTGGTAATCTCTGAAGCTAGCTGTTTTAGTTGTCACTGTTAAGAACTTGTTCTTCAGGTGACTCTGTTAGCCTCTATAAGCAGACCTGGAGGGTAGCACTCTCCTTAGTTTCAGTGGGCAGAGTATTCTCTGCAGGCAAGATCTCTTCTTGCAGGGCAGGTACCCAGATATCTGGTGTTCGAACCAGACTCTTGGCAGAAGTTGTGTTCCACTCACTAGAGGTCTTAGGATCTCATGTGGAATCCTGTGTGGGCCCTTGCGGGTGTTGGGCAAGACTCTGCTGGCAAGGTAGCCCGGGGCTCGAGTCGAGCGGAAGGGACTTGTGCCCCAGATCAGGCCCGGGTAGCCTGCTTCCCTATGTACAGCAGTCTCAGGTTCCGCGCGATTGGATTGGGGCAGGCGCTGTGTTCCACTCACCAGAGGTCTTAGGATCCCGTGGGGGGTCCCGTGTGGGCCCTTGCGGGTGTTGGGCAAGACTCTGCTGGCAAGGTAGCCCGGGGCTCGAGTCGAGCGGAAGGGAGTGCATATTCTTATAACAGGACAGCAGGACTAAGAAAATGGCTTTGTTGTTTAGTATGCAGCTGGGAGAAGGAACTTGAAGCCCAGATCTGAAGCAGTTTTGGCCTAATGGTGCTTGTGTTATAATGTTAATTTTGGTTCCCCAAAATGCTTACATGTAAATCATTGAGGGACCCTGCCCCCAGTTGGCTCCAATTGGTAAATAAAGATGCCAGCAGCCAATGGCGGGGCAGGGTAGACAGAAGTGGGACACTGTGGGTCCCTGGGCTTAGGAAGGAGAGAGGAGGAAGTGGAGAATTGCCATGAGAGGGGTGTCGAATGGACCAGCCATGTAAGAATTCCGGTAAGTGGCCCTATTGGTCACTTCCCTGATTAGGTCTGGAGTAGCAGAGATGAAATATAGATTTTAAGGATGTTAATTTGGTATGCCAGAGGGGAGTGCTTGCTAGCCACAGGAAGGATTTGAAGTACCCAACCTTTGAGCTAGCCAAGACATATAAAATTAACTGCTGTGTGTGTGTGTGTGTGTGTGTGTGTGTGTGTGTCTGTCTGTCTGTCTGTCTGTTGGTCTGTCTCTCATTCTTAAATTCGTGTAGCTCCTGGACAGGTGCGTGTGTGTGAATAGTTGGGAACCCAGGACAGGTTAACTACTGCAACAGATTAGGATCTCTGAGAATCACTAAGAATGTCCAATCAAAATATGTTGGTTACTTTAAATACATTAAAGTAAAAGAACCAATTACCATGAAGCACATTATCTAAACATTTTTTGGTAAATTGCCAGCTATGAGTTTAAATAGGCCTGGCAGCCATCTTTCAGTAACTCACCAAAATGACAAACACAAATGGAAGCTGGGATGTGGGTACATTCACATATTCTCTAGGCCTTTTAGGAAACATGGACTAGTTCCTTTGGCCTTATACATGTTAATCTACAAGAGGGGTGAGATTGTGGACATCAAGAAAATTCACACTCTTCAAAAAGGAATACCAGAGCAAAACCAGAAGTATCTACAATGTCACCCAGCATGCCATGGGCATCACTGTAAACTATCAGCTTGAGGTCAAGATTCTTGGCAAGATAATTAATGTATGGATTGAGCACACCGGGCTCTCTAAGATCAAAGAAAGCTTCCTGAAACTTGTGAAGGAAGCCCCAGAGAAGGGCACCTGGGCTCAGCTGGAGGACCAGTCTGCTCCAGCCGGAAAGGCACATTGTATGAGGACTAATGGGAAGGAAAGTGAGCTGCTAGATCCCATTTTATGTGAATTCATGGCTAATGTGCAAAAAGAAATAAAGGAACTATACTGTTAAAAAAAAAAAGTCTATCACACAGGGCAATAGCATACAGAAGGCCAGAGATCTAGGAAGTCTTCCTTTGGAGGAGAAAAATGTTTAGAAATTGAGATTCTTGTCACTTGGAATAAAATTGAGAGACACACAGAATTTTCTTATTATTAATTAATTTATTTACTTTACATCTAGTTTCCATTCCCTCCTCTCTTCCCAGTCCTCCCCCAACCCCCCTATCTTATCTCCCTCCCTATCCACTCCTCTGTTTCTTTTCAGAAAAGGGGAGGCCTCCCATGGATGTCCACTAGCCCTGGCATATCAGGTTGCAGTAAGCCTGGGCTCATCCTCTCCTAGTAAGGTTACAGAAAGTAGCCTAATAGGAGGACCCCAGTAGATATCTATCAATAACTCTGAGTTACTACTTACGAATTTCTATGTTCCATTTGGGCTGCTCTTGACCCAGTTTAGCAATACCCAGGCCATGTTCTCTTAGCCCTTAGCACATGGCAGTACTCATTCTCTTCTAGCCAT
This sequence comes from Mus musculus, assembly GCF_000001635.26. Lineage (NCBI taxonomy): Eukaryota > Metazoa > Chordata > Mammalia > Rodentia > Muridae > Mus > Mus musculus. Next base: position 22,238,842 of record NC_000067.6, read on the forward strand.
GCCCACAGCTTCTTTTAATCTCCCTTCTTCATGGTTCCTAGCCTAGGAAACCTAAACTCTGCTTATGTCTCTTCTCTCCAGCTATTGGCTACTGACATCTTTATTTACCAATCAGAATTAACTGAGGCCTTGGTCCCTCAGGCTGAGTGTTGGCCTGCAAATCTTGACCAGCATTATAATAAACAATAAAAGACAAAACCTCAACAAGTTAAGATCTTTGTGGAGGTGGAGAAAAGAATTGAAATTAGGACATCTAAGCCAGTGGTTTCCACCATGTGGGTCACCTAACACCCTTGAAAACATTATGATTCATAACAGAATCAAAACTACAGTTATAAATTAGCAAAAAATATTTTTATTGTTGGGGTCATCATAACATGAGGAACTATATCAAAAGGTTGTATCATTAGGAAGGTTGAGAACCACTAATCTATGGGATACAAAAACATGTCCAAGGTTAATCTCACTTCATTCATGTGGGCACTCATTTCTACTCCTCTCTATGGGTCACCTTCATTCTCTCCTCTGTTCCCTTTTCTGTTCTATGTGCAATGCAAACGATTAACACTGTGTGCCTTGCCTACCTTTATAGCAACTCCTAGTGAAAAGTAAGGTGGGAAATATCTCATTTTTATCCCTGTAAGTTGTTTAGCTTTTCAGGTTTACTAAGGCAATGAGAAAAGTTGAGATTATAGAATTTAAACAAATAATTCAGGGTTCACCCACTTGTCCAGTGAACTTTTCTCACAGCAGATTACAGCATCAATTTAAAAGTGTGTTTACCACGATAACAGGCTAACTTCCTGAATCATGTGAACTCTAACAGCATTGCCTCAGTTTCTCAAGTTAACCATAGTGTAGAAATGTTATTAAGTCTCCATTCATAGCTGGTTAACAAGATTTTCCATGTGTATATATGACACAATATTTAATGTTTAGTTTAATTCTTGTCATAGTAATCCCCCTTTGAGAATACATTGCACATCCATTGCTTTACAGGTTAGTACTAAGTGAATATCTAAATTTCTCTGACAGAGATAAACAAATGACCATCTTCACTTCTATAGTGTGAAGGTTTTTGTTGGACAAAACCAAACATATAAACCCTGCTAAGTATCTGAGGATGTTCTCCACAGGTGAGGGTATGCTCTTCTGCTTTTCACACAGTAACAACTTTATATCTTCCTGCTAAAGATGACTTGTGCCAGAGCAGCTCCCTGAAGAGCTGTAGATAACATGGGTATAAAATTCTACCCAAGAAAGTATCTCCTTATATCACTAAAATGTACATTTTCCCTCAAAACAACAACAACAAAAAAAAAGACTTGGTAAAAGTACACTTGCGAAAAGTAAGAATTTATTATATTAAATTATAAATCAGTGTTTTTTACAAGACATAGTCTGAAAAGCCCAGGAGAATGGTATGATGGGCAGTGAGGACTACGATGCTTGCCCTAGAAAGCAAATCAGCTTTCCTACCATGGGCAGTTTACTTCAGCTGATACTGCGTTCTTAAGGGAAGACTAATGGAGAACCTATCTAATTTGTGAGTTTGTGTTCTGACATGTGAAGCTCAGTTTGTACGGCTCAGTTCTTCAAATAACCCTGGTATTAATGACATGTTAGAGTTGTCCCTGAAGGCAGGTCTATTTTATTTCTTACACCAAAGTAGCATATAGGCTTACTAAATAAACAACAACAAAAGTTCAGGAAAGAAGCATGGTATGAAAAAAAAATCCCTTTTCCACATTTCATATTCCAATCAAGACCCAAGTTAACTGTTGTAAGACATTTCCTCTACTTCTCATTATAAGATATCATGAGCATCTCTTTATAAATGACTATATACTTTTAAAGTATATAAAAATAAAACTGGGGTGCACCTCAGGCTTGGATTTTCCAATCAATAATGTCTCTTAGAAAATTATATCTTTAACAGATATCTAACTCATTTCATTCTATGACTCTGTACATTTTTCTTAATGTCTCTGGAGGTAGCCCTCAGAGCAAATGGGCTGTATATGGCTTGAATGTTTTAGAACCAGTGAGATGTTTAGTGCTGTGTGGTCCACTGTGACTTACCCTTCCATCTTCCCATGAGACTTTCAGCCTTGCTTCAGGAAACCTCAGATTGCTGAGACAATCTCTGCTAAGCATAAACTCACTCATTTGATTCTCCCTGAGAAAACCATATAATTACTCATTTCCACACTGATCCTCAAAGTCAAGCATCATCTGCACTCTGTATAATATCCTTTCTTACAACCTATCATAAACAGTCTCTTTTTTCATGTTTGGTGTGGTGTGGTGTGGTGTGGTGTGGTGTGGTGTGTGTGTGAGAGAAAGAGAGAGACAGAGACAGAGACAGAGAGAGAGAGAGAGAGAGAGAGGGTCCTTGAGGTCCTTGCCCATGTGAGTCATTGTGGCAACTAGAAACTAGACATTAAGGTATCTTCCTCAATGGCTTCACACTTTAACTTGTGAGACAGGTAAGATGTCTCTGAATCTGTTTTGCCAAGAAGAGAACCCCCAAGATTTGACAGTCTCCACTTTACCACCCCACCCCCACATATTCCTCAGTACTGGGACTAGAGTTTTGCATTGCCATGCCCAGCATTTTATGTGAGAAATCAGAATCTGAACTCACTTTCTCATGCCTATGCTTGCTCAGCAAGCAATTTCCCACTGTGCCATCTCCCTAGATTCCATTTAATATTTTTGAATATCTCCTTCTCCTTGCCCTGTTTAATGAGTTTCTCCTTAACTCCTCTACTCAATTCATGTGCAACCTTCTCTAGGAACTTCTGCTTGTCTCATCTTGACTATCATATATACTATTCCTGATTAGAGTTAGACTCTCTTCTCTTCCTCCATTTATATGCTACCCCCAAAGTGTCAGCCCTACAACTCTGTACTCTCAAGCAGAGATTTTCTGCCTCAAAGACTGAAACTCACAGCTGCCCGTAATAAACACTCAATGGTGTTTACAGAACGAATGGACAGATGGGCTTATAATATGAGGAACGAGACATTTAGTTTGGTAATTAGAGGCCTGGGGAAGAAGTCGGGCTATTACTCAGTATGTAAGATCTGGCCTTCACTTTGGAAATTTCAATAAAATCAATAACCAGAAACAAAAATTAAAAAAACTCCCAGCCTGCTTAAAAGAGAAATTCTTTCTTCAAGTTAATTACTTGCTGTGATATTTTACAGAAGAACACCCTTCTAGGTGTCAAGTGGGCTTTAGATCATGGCGTCCCTACCTTCTGCCTCTCAAATCCAATAGAAAAAAAGTATGCATTGAATGGCAATCAATGGCACAGATACAGAAAAAATTTCTAACTGGCAAGCTTTCCTTAAGCCCCTGAATGTATTCGCATGTCCACAGGAAAACTGTGTTAGCCTGAGCAGATTTCTTAGTTGGAATTGCCATTGCTATGAAGAGACACCATGACCAAGGTAACTCTTATAAAGTACAACATTTAATTTGTACTGGCTTACTATTTTAGAGAATCAGTTCATTATGATTATGGTGGAAAGCATGACAATATCCAGGCAGACAGTGTGCTGGAGGAGCTGAGAGCTCTACATCTTGATCCAAAGGCAGCCAGAAGACTGGTATCCTCAGGCAGCTAGAAGAAAGCTCTCTTCCACAATGGGTAGACACTAAGCATAGGAGGAGAACTTCAAAACCCATTCTCACACTGACATACATCCTTCAACAAGGCCACTCCTACTCCAACATTGACATACCTAATAGTGCCTGAGCAAGCATATTCAAACCACCACAGCAGGTTTAGTTAGAGCCTCATGGAGTCCAAAGGCAGCAGTGGACTTCACAGCCCCTTGCTTCTTGAGACCTGGGATGCTTGTTAAACTGCAGAGGATGAGCCCTGATTGTTAATCTTCATTTCCAATCCAATGAGGTTTAGAATCACCATTGAAATCATTAGATGTGTCTGTAAGGATGTTTTCTAGAAAGCTTAACTGATCCACTGGGACTCACCCTGAGAGTAGACAGCACTATCCACTGGGGATGCGGTTCTGGACTTAATGAAGGAGACAATGAGTTGAGCATCAGCATTAAACATTCAGGTCTTTCCAGCCGTGATGACCTCTAAGTCCTTGAATGAGGCCAGATTAATTCCTTCCCTCCTTAAGTTGTTCTTGGTAGCTGATTTTGATCTGAGTAACAAGAAAACTGACTAATATAGGGGTCTTTGTCACGTTTACACAGTCAGAATATCTATATCTGGAAATGGGTCAATAAGTCTGATTTTTAACAAGTTTCTCTGTTGTTTCTTGGAGGGCTAATTAATCCCAGTGCTTTTGGAGTAGAGGTGGTGAGGGAGGTTTGGATATGAATTTGACTGTATCTATCAGATTATAAAAACACTTAATGCTATCAAATAAAGAAGTTCTACGATCCTTCTTTGGTTTAATTTTTACAAGTCACCTAAAGGCAACATAATTTTTTTATATATATATAGAATTGCTTTGTTTTCTCTTAGACATTTCTCACTGAAAATTAACTAATCATCATGGTTGTCTTATTTATTAATAATATCATCTAAAGAATTATTTCTGTAAACTAAAGTTCTCTAGCCTGCTCTTTTATTTAATAATTACTTTATACATTGAATTTTTAGACACGTTGGTCTGAAGGTAGACCTTGAAGTATCATCATGTTTATATTTTTTAAAGGAATAGCCTGGTCTCCTTTTCCAATTCCTTCTCCACCAAGGTTTAGCTCAGCATGAGGGTCGTCAGTTAAGGCAGGATTGAGAGTGGTGCTAATTCAGTAATGACTCTGGGTTGGTAGTTGATGCAGCTGTCAATTCAAGTACTGTCTTTGCCCAAGCATTCTCACCATTCCTCCTTCCTCTCCTTTCTTCCTTTTTATTTTTTTTTTTTTTGCCTTCTCGCCTCTCATCTTTCACCTTTTCCTTTCCATTCTTTGTCTTCTTCCTTTTGCTAATTCTTTTTCCTTCTTCCAACCAGACAGCCTGAACCAAGTATTTTTTTTTACTAAACTTACACCATTAATGCTTTGATCATTATTAATAATTATTTTAGAAATCCTCTAAATTTACATGAATTTTATGAATCCCTGACCATTAATTCTAATCTCTGCTTCCTCAAAACAGAAACTAAACACAAAGCAAAAGCATATTTCCTTATAGTTTTACACAGCTTGCTCTTTGTGGAAAGCTGGGCACAGCTCTTGCGGTTTCCTGGTACAGTAGAGAGCAGTTTCTAGTAACTATTTTCATGTAAGAACAGACAGGTGACAGGTTAATAGGGCTAAAATGGATTTTTACAAAGGTTTAAAATGCCTGCAAGTAAAGCACAAGCTCTCTCTAATATCTCTCCAAGCATTGCCATCTCCAACCCCTCAGGTAGCTAGCAAAATGAAGGATCAAAGTATCAACATTCATATGTTTGCACATCATCTTTTAATTTTCTAATCTTTGTTTCCTCATCCTTGCAATTCCATAGCCTCATGTACTCTCCTTCTAAATTATGTATAAGCCTTTCTCCTATAAAATCAATATATCTATTATTTGCTTGTACTTTACAGACTTCTTTTCCTAACCATGCCTTTATTTTTCTTGAGACCATTTTATCTCTCTATCATTGATGTCACCAAGTTCACCCTGGCTGATAAATGCAACCGATATTGGACCAGAGGGTACATGTGTATCTTCACGATTCCATATTCAAGGCCAAGTCTGGCAATGAACTATTTCTACAATGGACCAGTAGGTTTTTATGACCTCTGTGGTTATGTTGTATAAATCCTTTCCCACAACCCTAACAGACAAGCAGAAGATCTTTTCCACATCCTCTACTACCTCTTGACCATTTCCATTCCACATTCCTGAGAAACACATTTGTTTCATTTATCATAGCATGATTAGCTCTGAGTAATGGGGAAAGTGTATTCTCCCCAAAAGAGAGATTGGAAATAAAGTAGTAAAGACAGCAGATTAGCTTCAAGGTCTCATGGGGATCATGGAGATCAATAGCCTGCCAATGGTCCAGGGATAGGACTTGTGTCACACCTCCCCTTGCACAGCTATGTTGGACCCAGAATTTCTCTCCTCATCTTCACTAGTCTAATTACTCTAAAACACGTTCAACAAGCCTAGTCAAGAAGGGCTCTTATTGACATGACTTTAAGAAACTGGTAGATCCTAATTTCTGAACTTCCCTATGCAGTAAGGGCAAACTCTGATAGAGTAATTTTCAACAGTGAATGATGTTGACCACAGAAGACATATAAAAGCTTGGCATTAATTACTTTTGTTTTGCAGTGATAAAATACTCTGACAAAGGGAACTTAAAGAAGAAAGAACTTAATTTGGTCCATGGTTCAAGGGCACATGCCATCATGGCAGTTGGTCCCAAGGCTTTTGAAGTGTGCAACCTGAGAAGGAGAATGATGACTGCTAGTGTTCAGTTTGCTTTGTCCTTTGTACTCTGTTCAGGACTCAAGCGACAGGATGCTATTGCCTGCATCCAAGTGAACCTTCCCACCTCCTTTAACCGAGATAATTTCACACAGGTGTGCTCAGAAGCCTGTCCACATCCTATCAAGTTGACAGCTAAGACCCCAATATCATAACTACCAAGGTTTAAAAAATTGATTATTTTCTACATCTGAATATAATTTCAACTTTTAGGCTAATAATAGAGACAGCTGGAGCTTAAAATACTGACTTTTTTTGGTTTGGTTTGGTTTTGTGTGTATACTTCAAAAATAAGTTCAAATGTGCATCTCCTTCATTCTTCAATTCAAGAGATGATGTTACAGTTGAGAAGCATATGTCCCATGACATCACCCTTAAGATGAAGCCATTTAGTTACAGCACAGATATAAATCAGACTGAGGTGAGAACTGAATTAAACACACACACACACACACACACACACACACACACACACACACACACTTATGTCAGCAGAGAGACAAACTAAATTAGAAGTAAGAGATGAGAAACATGGTCTTGGAATTGGCTATGATGAATGACCTACTTAAGGTGGAGGGGGTTCATTTTTGATTTGCAAAAACTGTGTTTCCCTCTGCACAGGAGTCTTCTTTCCCCACACATCTTGCAGGCCAGATGGTGCTCTTCTGGGATGACTTTCATTTGATTTTCTTCTTTCTTTAGAAATATTTCTTTCCTCTTCACGATGTCAGAAAGTGGCGATGTTCTTGGGGACCATTTTCTCCAAATGCTCTTCTACCTAGTGGTAACTCTGGGAGGGCTCCTATCAGAACAGTGTAGACTCTGGAGAAAAGAAAAGTGCAGTCATGTGTGGTAAAGATTTTTTTAAAACTGATTTGAAGAAATGGAAAAAACAAATTCCATTCTTCATTCAGGATCAGGATGTCCATAGTTAATTTTATATGAAAAGTTACTTGTTCTGGAGCGATGTGTAATAAGAAAAAAAAATGGGCCAGAGATATGACTTGAGGGTGAGGGATGGGAGAATACAAGTGCCACTTCCTGCAAGGGTGTGACACACAACCTTGGCAGGTTGTGAACACAAGCTTGGGAAAGGCGTCTAACAGTGTCCACTGTGACTTCAGAAGCACAAACATCAGAAGGAGGAGAGAAAATGGGTACTCTCTGCTTCTAAAGGCATAGCCAAACTAAGGGTAGGATTAGTTATCTGTTGATATCAAAAGATGCCAACAGGACAGCAGGAGTGAGTCAAGATTAATTAAATATCAATACAGAGTGGAACTCACTGTACCAAAGCAGAAACTGGCCATTTCCCCCAAATCTGGAACTTCCTATGAGTGTTTCCCTCTGAATTTTCCTCAGGTTCAGTATATCTACCATTCATCCACTAATGAAGCTCTAGAAATCTCTCTACTTACTCTCCACATGGAGTGCCTCCACTACAGATTACCTGTTTTAGTTGTCTATAAAATTTTCATGATTCCATTTGAAGCCACCTCAGAAGGAACTGTGTTGGAGAGTTGCTTCTTTGTAAAAGCACAGCCAATGTCCTACCTGTGGGATGGCTTTTCTAAAGTTTAGTGTGTTCAGTTGATGGAAGAGATTTTCCCCCAAAATGTGGCTAGCAGCCTGTACAACAGTCTCAGCATGCTGTTGCAGACAGAGAAAGACAGTTTGGAAATCCAGGAATATCAAAAAGCAATTTAGCATACTACTCCAATGGCTCACTGTAGTGCCATACCATATTTGTACCACACAGAAAAAAACTCCCAAGCCTCTTTTCCCATCGTTTTCCCATTTATCTAATCAGACACACAAGCTGTTGGTGGATTTCTCTTCTCTAGTCTCTAACACTTTATCTAAACTCAGTCTACGTTAGGCCAAGTATCTGTTATCATCTTCCTTAAACTCTTCATCAAACACTTCTTCTCCTTGTAAATTTGGATGCATTAAGACTTTCAGTTTTACTTTGATTGCCCTTTATATCTTTGATGTGAATAAATCAAGTCAAATATCTAAGTACCCAAAAACTTGTTACTCTTTAAAGCTGTTTTAAAGATAAAGGTACAATAAACTCACATTCCCCTTTACCAAATTACATGCATGTCCACATGGTAACATGGAAGAAGAAGGAGGAAGAAGGGGAGGAAAATAAGTAGGAGAAGAAAAAGGAGGAGGAGGAGAAAGAGAAGGAGGAGCAGGAAGAGGAACAGGAGGAGGAGGAGGAGGAAGAGGAGGAGGTAATCTCCAATATGTTAAGGATTGTTAAATCTATTTTTAGCAAGGGTTTATCTTTTAGTGTAGGAAGCCGCCCTCACATTTGCCATTACAAGATGGCGCTGACAGCTGTGTTCTAAGTGGTAAACATAATCTGCACACGTGCAGGGGCAGTTTTCCCGCCATGTGTTCTGCCTTTCCCGTGATGACAACTGGGCCGATGGGCTGCAGCCAATCAGGGAGTAATACGTCCTAGGCGGAGGATAATTCTCCTTAAAAGGGACAGGGTTTCGCCATTCTTTTTCTCTTTCTTGCTTTCTTGTTCTTGTTCTTTTTCTCTCTCTTGCGCTCTGGCTCCTGAAGATGTAAGCAATAAAGCTTTGCCGCAGAAGATTCCGGTTTGTTGCTTTCTTCCTGGCCAGTCGCGAGAACGCGTGTAAGATTTTAGTAACCAGAGCAAGATAAAGTATTTTGTTATATCCCTTTGTTGCAGAAAATGTCTTCTGAGCAACACAACTGCCACGTTCATTCCATCCATTGGTTTCATTCATCCATTTCATCCATCTGGTTTGAAAAGGCCATCTGAACGCCTTGACTTTTGGCATTCCTTCATATAGTAGGTTATGAAGAACATTATTAGACCCTCACCTGAGATTTCACAGGCTCCTACCCACCTTTTTTTTTTAATTCTGCCCTTATGCTCTAGGTCTGTAGAAGTGCCACAGTATATAAACTGAGGGACATTAATTGAAGACCTGCTTGTGGTAATTTAAGTAAAAATCTCAGATGTTTGAAAACTTGGTCACTAGTTGGTGGCTGTGTGGGGATTATTATGAGGTGTGGCCTTGTTGGAAGTGATATGTTACAGGGAGAGGGAATTGCGATTTCCAAAGCCCATGTCATTAGTAGTTAGTTCTCTCTTGCAGATTGACATGTAAGCTCTCAGCTAGGACTCCAGGGCCATGCTTCCTGCCACAATTATCACGGACACTCCCTCTGAAACTGTAAGCCCACAAATAAATACTTTCTTTATAAATTTCCTTAATTATGGTGTTTTATCACAGCAATTGAAAAATAACTAAGATAATCTTACATTTAAAATCACTCAATTACTAAGTACTAAATTATGTAATATATTTAAAATTCATTGTAGTTTAAGTAACCCAGAGATACAAGCAAGCATAGTTTTAAAGAAAAGAGAGACAAATTGGCTCTTGCTTAATGAAAACAAAATATCTAACCATGAACTTTTCTTTACACATTTTTCTTTTAATTTTTAAATTTGAAATTTGTGTGTGCCTGCTGAGTGTTAAAGTCACTGATCCATCATACTGGGCCATTTTTTTCATTATTTGATTGATATTCTTTTTTGCTGTAAACATACTTCAACAAATTACATTAGACTTTGTCTAAAATAACAGAAGCAACAACATAACTGATAAATCTACAGTTTGTTGTGCTTCCTTAAGTTGTTATTGTCAATGCAATTTTCATGTTAGTGAAGTTTTAGTGTGTAGTATTTTTAACTTATGATGGCTTTATTGAGTTGTAATTACATTAAAGGTGAGGCATGGGTGACCTTCACACAGCATCAAAACTGTTAATCACTCACCAAGAAAAGTGAAGGAGTGAATGGCCTTTGGAAATTATTTCCAGATGTTTATTGTAGAGAATGAAGGAGTGAATGGCCTTTGGAAATTATTTCCAGATGTTTATTGTAGAGAATCCATGAGCTACTTGTATAAATGTCTGCAACAACTTCTGTCACCATTTTGGTGTGTTGCTTCTTGAAATAAAATGTACCACTAGGTTAATGCTGTTTTTAGGAAATTATTTAGTATTTTGAGTGTTTTATTATGAAACAACCATACATAAAATAAACACAAGTTAATCCTGTGCAGAATTGAATCACATGCCAGACATGCTTTTTTACTGAATGGAGAATATTCCGTAAATGTGATCTTTACTATCATGGGATTATATCTCTCCACCAGTCCCAAGCCCATCTTCTAAACACCGCAAAGGAATGGGTAAGGGCTGGCTAGAAGCCCCATGCTTTCAAGAGTCCTGCTTTCCTCCTCTCCTTCACACATCCTCTTCTTCCTTTCTCCAAGGATCCTGCAGTTTTAAAAATACCCCATATTGACTTTAATTTCATTGCAGTGAGTAGAAACATGATCAATATTAGTGACCAGATAATTCTTTTGCCAATATACAATACACTTGATTAAGCATGCTTTCTCACAAGAATTCCTTTTGCCTTACACTTAAATTGAAGGATTTACACTACTTACTTGTTAATGTTCTTCTATACGACATGCTGAGTATGACTTCCAGAATGTGACAGTGAAATTATATAAATGAGTGTACTTGAATCACTATATTTGTTAATACAACATTTTAATTTAACAGTACTCTTCTTGCCTGACCTCTACATAATTAAAATCTTCTGAAGGCATTCATGTTATTTTCCACTTACATTTTGGGATCACTGTGTGTCCTTACTTCTATAAATATCAGGGATTGAATCTGTAGTCAGCACATGTCACTCTCCCACCCTCTGGTTGTAAAGAACATGATCATGCATAAGTCTTTGTGTTGTTGATGCTCAAATTTTGAGGATTTTAATATCTGGTTTACTCTTCATATCTCCCACAATTCTGGTCATAAACCTGAAGAAATTTAATTTCCAAAGGAAAATAAACTGTTTCATGGACGAAGCTGAGCTTCCTGATCATTTTTAATCAAATTAGTTTTATACTGTTATTATTAAGTATTGTTTTCTCTTAAATGTTAAATTAAAAACAATGAGTTTGACATTGTCCCCTGCAACTGCCCCTTCTTCTTCCACTGTTTCTCACCTTCTCTCTTTTGCCATTAAACATGACCTTTAATTAACAGAGGTTTCTAGAACCTTGTGCTCTTTAAGGTGATCAATTAAAAGACCACTGTTTTCTTTCCCCTTTTTGGCTTGAGTATTATGGTGAAACCTCTTTAATTGTCTTTCCCAAAGACTCAAAATCTGGCATCCACCTTGTAAAGCACACACATTTCTGCATCATGAATTACTATGCCTTTCTTCTCCTGCATAGACATTTGGGAACTGGCTAAGAAGATTTTTTTTTCAAGACTCAAAACTTCTCACATTGAAGTTTCTACGGATGTATTCTTGATGACGGATGAGACTTTATTTTGTTTTGGATTACCTGCTGTTGGGAAGAGCATGTTTCCTATCCCCTACCATTCTCCTCACTCAGTCTTTTACCTCATCTTTGCAGACATGGCTCACCTCCTACTTTTTGAGTAAAAGGAAACTACCAAATTTCTTTATTCCTTTCTTCCTGATTATCACATTAAAAAAATAGTTTTGTCTTTTCAAAAGTAGTCCCATATTAACCCTAACATTTCCCAAAGATTCATCCTCAATTATCTTCTCTTTCAATATTGCATACATATTTCTTTCTTATATACTTTTCACACCCCCATTTTCCTATAAAAATTTTAGTCCATAATTTTAGGTTTTCTACAGTTTTGAACACTTTGCATTGCTTTTGTAGCCAGATACAGACAAATATATCCAATACCTTTTTCTATCAATAAAATTCCCAAGCAAATAAGGCCATTTTATATTTACCAGTTTTGCTTTTATGCTTCTGATGTGTTACTCAGTCCTCAACACCATCTCTTATCAGACTCTAGTATTCCTTGGATCACATGGTCACTAATACCTTTTTAAATAACAATAACGCAACACCTTTCTCTGCCTTTTAAAATAATTTCTATTCATGATGTTATGAATCACTGTTTATAGCACAGTGTTAAATCGCCCCTTTTAATGATCTTCTTTGGTGATGGCATTTATGCCATGATAGCATTCATGCCATTGACTTCTAGGGATGTAGTTACATTAAAGGCATCCTTGATTTTTCTCCTGAGTTCCCAAATCATGTCTCAATATTGCTGGTTGTGTCACATACGCATTTAGCGTCCCATGCTAGAAGTTTGATTAGGGAACCAATATTCTGCCTTTTCAAACACCTTCCTTTTCTATCCTAATAACTTGTAATGCTGAGTCATTATAGTTCTCTTTAAATGCAACAAAGACTGGTCAATAGACTTAGACCGTCTTAGTATTGATAAAGGGATCCTATAATCCCTTTATAGGATAAGATCCTATGATCTGATATAAGTGATCAGCAGAGCCAACAACTCTGGAGACCAGTCCCAAGTTCATGTCTCAAGTTCAACGAACAAAACACCCAGATAACATGTGAGTATAAAAAAAGTGAGATTATTGAGGAAAAGTAATTGGGAGAGTGCTTATAAGCATAAATGGGCCATGGTTTGGATCAATAGTTACCAGAGATGCCCAAAGGGAAGGGTCAGCAAAGGTGGATTGCTGTTGTACAGTCTTTGGGGACTTTTTAAAAAGGGACTTTCAAAGGCAGAGGGTGAAGAGTCTAGAGCTGTCTGTGTGCTCTTGGATATTTGCCTCTGTGGTTTCTTTAGGAACCAAGATATTTTCAACTGTAGCTGTCCAGTGGTTGACACCAAGCAGTTCACAACTGTCAGCTCAATTGGGGATACCTGTGAAATCATGGAGCACCATGCCGACTGCCATGCCCTTGACCTAACTTCTCACCTTGTAGGGTTGCTGTAGTTTGTTTACAGTCCACATTCAAATGCCATTGCTCCTAGTAACTACATCTACAACATGCTCTGTGGCTGTGCTTCCTTTTCCCCACCCTTCCATACCTATGTTGACTCATTTCTATCTAACTCTCTTAACTGCCTGCCGAACCTATGGCAAGACACAAATGGCTCCAGTATACACAGCTTTAATGGTAAGTATCCATTCTTGCAGTGGGAGGACAGAGGGAGAATATTTTGGAGAAACTGGTATATGAAGTCACATTAGGCTCATGGACCAGAATTTGTGTAGCTATCATGGTTCTGTCCCCACCTTCAATTGTTTAACAATTTCTTTTATGAAATGACGTAATTCAACACTTTGCAGTAAATTCCTCTAATTTTACTTGGCTTTTGGTGATTGTTTTCTGTTACTGGAAACCAAATATTAATAAATGAATCTTTCAACCCTGGATTTAGAGTTAATCTTTCTGAAATATAAGAATATTCTTATTTCTCTTTTAAATTATTCCAGAGTCCTCTTTTGGCCTGCCATTTATAACTCTAATACCACATCTAAGCATAATAGAACTGGTGGAATCTGAGTTTTTCTTCCTCCCTGCTGCTATTCCCTAATTCTTTCCTATGTACAGTAAGAATGTCAGTTTTATCACTTGCTCTTAAAGAATCTTCCAGGCCTAGGTTTTATCTCTCCCATCCAGCTGCCAGATAGCAGAAGTTCTCAGAGATCTGATTTAAAGGCTGTGAGTCTTTCTAGACAACATTGAGAGGTGAAGAATGATGGAAGGCAGGGAAATCTTACAAAGATTAAGTTTCCCATGCAGCTTCCATGGGAAAATATATACTGACTAAAGAGAATGTCATGACATGTTAAACTATGGTAAAATCAAAGGATGGAGGCACACCATTAGGGATGTTAGAAGCTGAACATGCTGTTCTGCTCATTTGGAGTTACTGGGACAATAGCAGATAGGGAAAAACATCAACATGGAGATGGCAGGAATTCACATTTGCCTGTGACCATGAACAAGACTGAGCTGTGAGACACATCCCAGCCATTGCTAAATAGAGGGAAATGGGCTCTTGGAGTTGACTCCCACTGATTAACTTCGGGACAGCAGAAGCACTGTGCCCCTCCTGGGTTTTGATTGCAACAACTGCCAAGGTGGCTGAAGACAAGATCTAAGCAAGCGATTAGAAGCAATAAAAGCTGTTTGGAGTCAGCATCTGTATTGCTTAAGAGCTGTGAGAGTCAGGACTTGGTGCACAGGAATGTGAATGTGTGACTAAGAAGCCAGGGAACAAAACATGTTAATTAAAATATAAATTTGGCAAGCATGAAAAGTTTGGACAGCTTTAAAACTTTTAAAATGTTTCCACTATAATCTGCCCTTAGGTTCCTTTCTGACTTCCTTAATTGCCATCTGTTAAGTGAACAGTGATAAAAGCTAGCATTGCATTTCCCCAAAAGTTTTGGTATTGAATCTGCTTTTTTAAAAAATCCCTTCCCTTTTGGGGGTTTATTTCTACTTGTTCTCCTTGAATTTTTGGGCACTGATTTGTCCAAGACAATTCACCATATTCTCTGGGTGCAGCTAACATTCTGAGCCTCACTGTGGTGACTTTGTCATTGTTCCAGTGAGGCTGCAAATGGAAATCTGAAATCACTGTCACTTTGTGGAAACCATGTGCTAGAAATGATGGAAGAGAAGGGTGCTTTTAAGAGCCTGTTTTGGATGTCTGGTATTCCTTCGCATCTTAATCTCTGGCAGCCCTGATTTGGGTTTTGGCAAGATATAGCATCACCTTTGTGATATTTCTCTAGTGGTTAGAAGTTACATGATTTGACATTATTTTATCCACTATCACAGTTATTAAGACCAAATATTCTAAAAAAAAAAAAAGCGATCAGAATATTGATCAAAAATCCAAGAGTACAGTTTCTGTAGCATGTAGTTTTTGCAGCCCTCCGTTAAGCTCCTGGTGGATCAAGCTACCAGCCCCACCCAGGTAGATCCACTGATGAAAGACTCATACAACACATTAGCTTATTTTTCAACCCACCTTATCAGCTCAATTGCTGAGCACTTCTAATCTGCAGCTAGCATACCTTTCCCAATACTATTAGCTCAGCACCCTAAATCTGCCCCCAACTTTAGTTGCTCAGTTACTTCCTCTTTTGTTCAGCAATCCAAAACTGCCCTCAGCTTAGTGGCATTTCTAATCTCCAGCCTGGGGAAGTGAGCAGCCTGTGACTGCTTTGTTCCAGATCTCACATGGCTGGTCACCTATTCTCCCTCTGAAGGATGGTAACAATCTTCCTTTTTCTCTTTCCTGCATTTGCTAGCTTGCCTGCAGGGACCCGGAAGTCCTGCCTATTCCACCCAGCTCATTGGCCGCTAGTATCTTTATTGATAGATCAAGAACCAATTGGGGAACAGGACCTTAGCATCAGAATTAATCCCTACAGGTTTCTACTTATTTTCCCACATCCTGATCTGGATGCAGTAGATATGAAAATGTAGGATCATTTTTCCCATAGCCATTTCCTCAAGTACATTTCTAAACTTAGTTTGTTTTGTACTGAAAACTGGCACCTAGCATGAAGCAAAAGGTTTGGGATGCTGTCAGATCACACTTGATTAAGTGCATGGAATTCATAAGAAAAATTGAGAGTTAAGGATTCAGTCTAAAATAACCACACGGGGCTCACCCTAAGACTAGATTTAAATAGGTAACACTTGAATGGGTAGCAATTAGGGGAGAGACTAAAGAGTAAGGCATGTGGTATCAGCCACAAATAATTTTGTACAGAACGTCATTGATTCTGTTCCTTCCCCTATGTGAGCTGCTCTGATTCTATGATTTATAAGCAATAATATGCTCACTGCTATAGAAGACACAGCTCCTGACAGCTGCTTACTAGTGCATTGGGTTTTCTGTCTGCTTCTGCTTTTTGTTCTTTTTGGCCAAAGAAAATAGTTGTTATAGTCTCTGATTCCTGTGACTGTTATTGTTACCATTCATCTCTCCAATGAGTTTTACAGACAGGCATAAATCTACCTCTAATGCCAGACAAGAGAGCCATTCAAAGAAGTATGTAGACACTTAAATGAAAAGTGGTACAACTTCAAGCTGAGTTATATTATTTTGATAAAAACAAATTTATGTTTCTGTCTCTTAAGATAAGGGATACAGCAGTTAGTATATATCATAGCTAAATTAAAGTTTCAAATATAGAAATATATATCGTGGTGGGCATATTTAAAGACTGTGTGGTCAAACATGTATGCACATAAAAGATGGCTGGTGGGCATTATTTGAAAATATACAGTAACAGAGCCTGAAACAGCAAGCTGTCACATATGGGTATAACAGCCCCTGTTTGCCATTCTTGATCTGGCCTCTTCTCTTCCAGCTTGTATGAGTGGTAAATAGACTCTTGCTCAAAAAAAAAAAAAAAAGAGCATATAGTTTCTGATCAGAAAACCAGAGAGTTTCATACTTAATGAAGGTTCTGGTAGTCAAATGATTAGAAAGTGGTCATGCCAGAATTCTGATTCACAGCACAAGCCATTAAATGAGATTCTGCCCTGTCTCCTATGGCATCTTCAATCTGAAATCATGAAGTTATATCACAATGCATAATTCATTCTCACATGGAAAGAATACAGAAACAAGCCAAATGAGAGCTAATTTTAAAAAGAAGAAAATAGGAGCTGTGAGATATCTCTGTCTCTAAAATACTTGTGGAGAAACCATGAAGACCTCATTTCAGTCCTCACAACCTGTATAAAAAGGGCCCACAAGAGGGTTTGAAATTCCAGAACAAGAGAAACAGAGGCAGGTGGATTTGTGGGGCTCGATAACCAGCCTGCCTACTCTACATGAGAAGTTTCAGGTGAATAAATGACACTGTCTCGTAAAACAATTGTGGATGATACTCAAGGAAGGTACCTGAGATTTTCCTAAGGTCTCCACAGGCACACTCACACATGTGCATGTGCTTCTGGGCACACATGAACACTCACGTGTGCACATACATTCCTGAAGAAACCAAGACCATAAACTCATTCCATTTTATAAGTTGTCTGTTGTGATATTTATGCAAATTCTTCAATGTTTTATTTATTTACCTCCTCTCTCCATCTTCAGGAAAGATGGTGTTCTGGTAAGATTTTAATGACTGACTCTCTAAGGGGAAAATTTAAAACTCTGATATCCAGGTCTTGACAATTTCTAATGTACACACACACACACACACACACACACACACACACACACACACATACACACACACACACACACACACACTGATTCCTGGCTCCAAGCTTCTCAAGTAGAGTAGAGTGGGCAATACCCACCCACGTTCATGAGGTACAAAAAAGCCTAAGTAAGATCAATTCAAAGAATAAACACAACAAAATTATAACCAAACTGTCCCTAAGGTTCAAGGGACTCCCAAGAGCAGCAAGAGTCAGGTACCTTCACGTGGGAGGGAAACTGCATAAGAGTATCAGTAGATTTGACCACAAAAATAGAGGGAGGAACACTGATAGATTCAAAACTGTTCACACTTAGAATTCTCAAATAAAAAGACTGTACCTGCCAAAGCTCTACTTCAGAAATGAAAGAGAGATAAAGACATTTATAGATGAATAAAAGTGGAGCGAATCCATCCCCTCTGTCATTGGGAGAAACGCTAAAGGAATACCTTCAAATCCAAACAAAGGGTATTTAATTATCAAACAACCTAAAAAACTGTGAAAATGCAAATCTCAATGGTAAATGCAAAGCCAATTACAGAGCACTCCAACATTGTAATCGTGGTAAATAGGTCACTTTTATTTCTTGTGTTACAATACAAAACTAATAAAAACAGCTTTCATCACAGTGGTTGGTTAAAGAACACATGATGTTTAAGAAATTTAAATTTGGGGCCGGCAATATGGTTTGGCAAGTAAAGGTGCCTGCCCTCAAGTTTGATGGCCTGACTTTGACCCCCAGGATCCACAAAGTGAAGAACCAAATTTTGGATGTTTCCTTCTGATATCTACATTCATGCTGCAGTGTGGGAATCCTAGTGGCGCTGGTGCACGAAATAGATTTGCACGAAAGCACCCAAAATCATAAAATAAATAAAGACAAGGTAATACAATGGGGAGTCAGCAAGTGTGTACTTGATAGAAGCTAATTTGTTATCTTTTTAAAGCAAGCCATTAAACTATAAACTACTTGTTCTTTCTGACCGGGAACGGTGAGCACTACAGCTTCTCCCAAGTTGGACCAAGACTATAACTGTTTATGTCCTGTTGGAGTGGGGACAGATTTCTGAGATGTGATACATTCTAAAATGAGAGATGTAGGGGATGTGTTTTATAAAACCAAGGATATGATTTTATAGATCGTGGTATGGTGGGGATAAGGAGGGGTTATCTCAGTGGGTTCATACTGAGGCATCCCTCCTACCTAGTGTACCAGCCATATGATGGGTCTAGTATGAAACAGAATTTATTTGGGGACATGGGAAGGGGGATTGAGAAGGGAGAAGAGGTAGAAAAGAAGAGGGTACAAAGAATGACACAGAGAGAGAGAGAGAGACAGAGAGAGAGAGAGAGAGAGAAAGAGAGAGAGACAAAGAAAGAAAGAAAGAAAGAAAGAAAGAAAGAAAGAAAGAAAGAAAGAAAGAAAGAAAGAAAGAAAGAAAGAAAGAGAAGAGGTCTCCTAGAGCACATGGGGAGAGAGGGGAGGAGGGGCAAGAGGGAGAAAGAGAACAGAGAGAAAAAAGGGTGTGTGTGTGTGTGTGTTGGCAGGGAGAGAAGAGGAGAGGAGAGGAGAGGAGAGGAGAGGAGAGGAGAGGAGAGGAGAGGAGAGGAGAGGAGAGGAGAGGAGAGGAGAGGAGAGGAGAGGAGAGGAGAGGAGAGGAGAGGAGAGGAGAGGAGAGGAGAGGAGAGGAGAGGAGAGGAGAGGAGAGAGAGAGAAGGTGCTAACAATAGGCTCCATGGTATTTTGAATTCTTTAGGTTCGTTTATGGAAGGAAAATAAAACAAACTAAAGTTATCCCCCTCCCCGATAGATTTTAGGAATTCCATTCAAAACCTAGTAGGACTTCAATAGTCCCTCTGGTGTTTAGCTGATTGATTCTAAGCTTTTGAATGAGTGTGTCTTTGGCTGAATGCTGAGACACCAAGGGAAGATCTTCAACACTGCTAAGAATTGAGTTGCTTTACCATCTATTCCTAAGAAGGAACACATAATAGAAGCAGAGAACAAAAATATTCCTAGAAACTCGTCTGTGAAAAGCTATAATTTATGGCGTCTATTCAGCATCCTCAGTGAGAAGTGATACTGGGAAGAATGCCACACCACTCTTGGCCACACTTGGCCTCTGCCTTCTGGAACCGTACTGTTGGCCAAGTGAAACGGCTATGGGCAACAACTTTTGTCTTTCTGTTTACAGACTGCTTGAGGGGTTAGCCAGGGGTATATGTAGGCCTAGGAAGTAGAGACAACCCAGGGGGATGTGGACTAGTAGTATATACAGCAAGCAGCATGAAACCCACCCAAACCCTACCTTCTAACTGCAACAAAGCCCCAAACCATTTGATTCTCAGATGATTCAAGTCATTGCAGAGGGACTTGTATGCCTGCACTGTTCTTTCCATTAAGTTCTGTTATGTGACTGATAACCTCTCCATACCATCTGTCTGGTGCACAGATGTCATCATTCCTCCGAACACACAAACTGATCTGCAGAAGGAGACCCCTGCGCACATGCACACACATACACACACACACACACACACACACACACACACACACACACGGGAGGTCTTTGTTATTAGCTTTTGGACAGAACAAAGGGAAGAAGACTCCTTCCTGTGATACCTGGAGGTTGGTGGTATTAAGTCACCAGACTGGAATTTTACAGTTAGAAATTATGATAGCAGTAGGGAGCCTTGCTTCAACCTAATATGGAGAAGAATATAAAAAGGGTAAATATAAATAGATGGCAGCCATTGGTGCTGGATGATGAGGCCATGGAAGTTCTTTATGCCATTATACTATCCTATTTGGGCATGTCTGACATTGCCCATATGCAATGTGCCCATTTGAAATGTGTAGCTGAGTCTAATTACAAGACTCTAACCTCTCACCCAGTTATGCATCTAATTAACGGCCAGTGTCAGCCTGGTTCAGGAAATAAACTTAGAGGATGGAAATCGGATCAGATGATCAGTTTTAGTTCTATCTCCACTGTTTCTGAAGTCCTTCTCCCTTCCCTTCGTTTCCAGGAAGAAGAGAAAGGGAGAAAGAAGGCTGGCTGTTGTGTAGCTGTCCTAGACTACAGTGTCAGGTTTACACTGAGTCCTTGTGTGTTCATTTTCATAGACAGTCTTGTCTCTTGGGATCTCAATAGTCTCAATTCTCAAATCAAGCTGTGTAGTCCACAACTGGTCATTTTCATGCTCTTCAACCCTACCTAAATCCACCCTAACTGGATATTTCTAATCCTTTTCTGTCAATGCTATTTAACTCTTGCCAGGAAGCCTACTGAGAGCAGAGTCCTTGCAGATATTATCCAAAACCAGTTTTTGTTTTGTTTTGTTTATTTGTTTTGATGCAGCTTTCTGCTAGAGGGACACCCACTGCCGGAATGATACCTTAGGTCGATAGCATCTTCTGTTCTTCTGGCCTTGAGTCAATCTAAACACTGCCTGCATCTTTTGGACTTTTCCAGCTGAGAGTCAGGTATATTCCAGCTGGCTGTGTGGTTGTCTGTAAAAATGGTGGGACCAGAGGTGCTCACAGTATTCTACAGTTTGCAAATATCGATAGATATTGTGCGATTGATCTTCCCCGTTCAAGCAAGTGCGTTTCCATTCATGGGGCATTTTGTTGGTGGTGGTGGTGGTGGTTTTTTGTTTTTTGAGACAGGGTTTCTCTGTATAGCTCTGGCTGTCCTCAAACTCACTTTGTAGACCAGGCTGGCCTCAAACTCAGAAATCTGCCTGCCTCTGCCTCCTGAGTGCTGGGATTAAAGGCATGCGCCACCACATCCACCCAGTTCATGGGGCATTTTCTAGACATTCCAATAATGTAACTTCTGGGAAACTGCCCTCTTCTTTCTCTGTGAGCATGATAGTCTACACCTTGGCAACAATCCCATGAAGAAAGCTGCACTCTAAACTATTTTATGGTTAATCTCTGTCTGCAGCCGCCACAGCTGAAGAGTACTAGGATAAACATGCACACTCGGCTTTGTATTACCTCTTAGCAAATCCTGCCTGCATGTTCTGGTATCTCTTTTTAGAATGAACAGATATTTAACACCCTTCCTTAGCAGCTTTGGAGCCTCAGCCAAAAATCCAAAACAACAGGGATTTCACAAGTACCAATTCTTGTATGTGCAGTCACTTTAAGGAGATGTTACCCATGACATCTGAGGGGGAGAATGCAAACATAGTACACAGAGGTGCTGTGGGTTGCTTTGTAAAGCCTCATAGGAATCAATAAAAACCACACGTTATAGATGAACAGTGCTGACAGAAATACATACATAGTCTCTTCTAGAACATGACTTTATTTATATAGAACCGTAATCTCAAGTAATCTGAAGTGCAGAATGCCCAAGAAGTCAATGGACTGAAAAAATAAAAATAAAAAAGACTTCATTCGTGTGAAATCATGATATAGAATGTTAGCATTCCTTCTAGGCTCTGCCCAACAGTTACCTGGCAATAGCCAGGTAGGCCTGGCTTGCTATAAAAGGGACTATTTGGCCCTCCTCTCCCTCTCCCTCTCCCCTTCCCTGACCCATTTCTCCCTCTCTCCCCTTCTCCCGCTCCACTCTCTTTCCACGTGTTCCTGACCCTAATGTTTTCAGTCTAGATAAGGAAAATGGGGTGGGAAAAGATCAACAGGGGGAGGCCTATGCCTAGCAACTAATGTTCTTGTCTAAACAGTGCCGGGCATAGTGAAAGCCCAGGTCGTTTTAATAGTAAGAGATGGAATTGAGAAACATATTCGATGTTATTTTTATTCATAAAAAGAATTTAAGTCAATTTACATCTAGCATATATTTTGCATTTAAGAGATTTTTTTTTTTTTTTTGTCAAATGGTTATTTAGAAATTTCAAGACTTATAGGGCCGGGCAGTGGTGGCGCACGCCTTTAATCCCAGCACTTGGGAGGCAGAGGCAGGCGGATTTATGAGTTTGAGGCCAGCCTGATCTACAAAGTGAGTTCCAGGACAGCCAGGGCTACACAGAGAAACCCTGTCTCGAAAAACCAAGAAAAAACAAAACAAAACAAAACAAAAACCTTATAGGGCTATTACAAAACTCTTTTATGACCTGGCCAGACAGCTCTAGCAATAAAGTGTTTGCTGGTCAAGTAGGAGGATCTGAGTTTGACCATGTAGAGTTCATGTACAAAGCCAGGTGTGGATAAACTTACCTGTTTCCCCAGTGGAAGGTTCTTGTGGCTGATTCAGTGAGGACCCATATCATCTTCAGGTGCAAAACTTCAAAAATGTTTCAAATATTAAAGAGGAGAACAATTGAAGAAGACACCAGACATCAATGGCATGTGCACATAGACATAAATACATACCAGACTCCATTTTAAGTTCTACCTATTAGCCCTGAGTCTTACACCACTGAACGGGTTCATCTGCTGGGTTGGCACAGGGTATTTTTAGTGCCATCTGGATGGCAATGCTCACTTTGACTCTGGAGATCAGAGGCTGTGGTGAGCCATCTGACTCTCTCCCCCTCCTGGTGATACATCAGAAGGTATCTGGCACAGAGGACAGACAGACGGACGTGGACCCTCAGAGAGGAACAGAGGAACAGAGACCCTCAGAGACAAGCAATTTACTTACAGTCTTGCTCAATAGATTACGCACTATACATTTCAGGGATAGGGATGGGGAGGGCCTGCGGCAGAAGGGTTTTCACCCACCCAACCTTAAAGTCACCCCATTGCACACAGGTTACACTTTTGCTTTATATAAAACAAAGACTTGTACTTCAGCACCTGGTCACCATCATCATACTGGCAACTGTGATTGTGTTTAATAACACTGACATGACCCAAACGCCCCATGACCTAGGTCAAGGGAGGGATGTCCAGGGGAGTTAATGACTCGCTCAAGACTGTGGCAGAAAGGAATCCAGACTTCCTAAGCACTGTTAGTGCCGGGCATGCCCAGTACTGCTAGCTGGACTCACTGTTTGAATCCTGCTCTTTTGCACTTTCTGTGCTAACGGAACCCACAGGAGCTGCAGCTCTGAGTTGAGCAGGCTTCTGTGTTAGTCATTGCTCTTCCTTTCTGTCTTAATCCCTTTGAATGTCAGCAGAAGCTAGGCACTAGGAAGAAAATCAAGAGTTTCTTCCCAAACAAATCACTCTTGTGTGTTGTCCTTTTTTTTTTTTAACTCCCCATCTTGTTTCCTTTGTATAGCTGTAACTGAATAATTCTCACTGAGCCTGCTCATGTCACCCTGGATGCCTGAGCATCTGTCAAGAACTGACAAGACAGCAAAGCTACCTTGTGCACACAGAGCTGTGACTCCTGGCATCTTGACATGTCCTGAATGCATCCAAATTGATATCTTTTCAGGGGGTGGGGGGGGCAGGGAGGCAGTGAACTCCAGTGGCAGAGGAGGTGGAATCGTAAGGTTCCCACTTAATCTAATAGATTGTTACAAAGGAATCAATACAGCGTGTGTGCAAATCAAGTGAGATGATGTCTGTGGACAGAACTGTCCAGTTAAAGCATGCATCCAAAAGAAGAAGCTGGTTAGACTCCAGGTAGAATGGTCCTGAACTTCATAAGCAAACACTGGTCCTGGCTCTTCTACTAACCAGGTGGTAAAGGGTCTCTTACCTTCCTAGGGATGGTTGTTGCTGTAAAATCAACAACTCCTTCAACATTACCATTGATTCAATGTTAACATAAGATTCAATCACATTTAGGGGGTTTGGCATCATTTCTAGCACTGCTATTCTGAGCTGATTTTGACCCAAGCATATGCAATGCTAAATATAATACTTTACATTTCTGTATTTCTGTTTCTGGTTGTGCTCGCTCTCTCTCTCTCTCCTCTTTTTCCTTCTTTCCTTAATGAAGCTGAGATGCAGATGAGCCCAATTGATTCAAAAGTGTGCTGAACACAGGCTGTGCAGCCTGTGGCTGAAATCCTTCTGGAATTATCTATGGAAATAGCCCAGGACTCTCAAGTAAAGCTAGAATTTTGACAATGGGCTAACTTCACAGCCAAAGCCAGTATTTACGGAGTGAAATGCATCAAGCTTTATGGTATTTCTTTACAGATCACATCCTCTGAACAACACTGTGGTACAAACAGCAAAGATGCTTGCAGAAGAGTGTTCTCTGAAACAGAGGAAGCCAAGAAGATGTCAGGAGACCACCACCTGGGTAGGGGATCAAATTGGGTTCCATTAATGTTCCCAATGAGCCTAATTAAGTGTATGTGTAGCGCCAACCAGAGCTTGGGTAGCTGCCTTGTGCCCGTTTACCCCAAAAGACCACCAGGGAGCCAACTCCGATGCTATTGCACTAGGGTCTCTTTATTACAAAGTTAAGCTTGGACCTATTCACCATTGTCCCTGACACAGCAGGGCTGGTTGGTAAGACAGCCCTGAGCTCTTTTCAGGACAGGGTTTTACAGAAAATGGCAAGCAAGCAAAGGGGTTTCTAGTCTGGCACACTTCTGAATAGGGGGCCATTACAAAATTTTGTTACCCTTTAACATAATTGTCTGGTGCTGGGAGCTAAACCGTAAAATTAACTTCTACTTTCCTCCTGACTGGCGGTTGTTAGGAAGTGAAGTGCCAGGGGCAAGCTTGTTAGAGAGAATAACCGGGAAACTGGTCTTGTTTGGGAGTAGCCTGGGAACTGGTGCTAGATGCTGGCTTGTTAGTTAACTCTGCTCATCCTTAGGTCAGGTTCTCTAAGATGGAGTCTAAACCCAGGATCTGGTCTCTCAGCTGGAATAGATTTGATTTCTGGTTGGTGGCCATAATGCTTGTGCTGAGCTGCTCAAGGGAAGTGGAAGTAAAGACTTGGTGGCAAATTTTACATCCTGGCAATTGGGGTCATGGTTCACTAGCTCCCGATGGGTTCTGGCCACGCCCTCTAGAAGCTAGTGATTATGGGAGGATCAACAAAGTGTATTCCTGGAATGTTGAGTTTCTTGTGGGTGATTTCTCCAGCTAAAGAAAATCTACTTAGGAAGCCATAGATGAATAGGTGACAATGAATTTACAGAATGAGGAAAGCCACGAAGAAAGAGCAAGCCAGGTCCTTAACAAGCTTTTATTTAGACATATGTTCCATGGAAAGAATTCCAGATACCCCAGCAACATAGTGGAGCAGTAGGAAGGAGAATTTCTAGTCAATCCACATTCAATAGAGGAAAAATAATACAGGTTCTATACATTTTAGCTAACTAACAAGATGTGGGGAGATCATACATTTTACTTTGCAAATTAGTTTTTACGGAAATTCAGTTCTTCTCTTACTATCTTCTTTTAAAAACATGGAGAAGATTTCACCCAAATGATTTGTGAAAACCTCACAATGGGTAACTGACTGCCTAAAATAACAATATCAACTGACTAAATAAAAATCCACTCTCTTTCCTCAAGTGGCGCCATTTTTGTGTTCACTAATATTAGAAAGAAGCAAAGATTTTGAAGTAATATTTAAGGGACGCTTAAATTCGAAAAGCTATTTCCAGGCATTGTGGCTCATACTTGTAATCCCAGTCCTTGTAAAGTTGGGACCAGAGGATTGTAGCAAGAGAAAACCATTTGAACTACACAGCAAGACCCTGTTACAAATATCTTTTAAAAATTAAAAAGCTCCTTAAAACACTCCTCAGAACTGGGCATATATATCTCAGTGGAAGAGCACTTGTTTAGTATGGGTAAGCTCTTGACTAGATCTCCATCCCCTAAGGGAATCAAACAGAATTTCCAAACTACCATTTTTACAACAATAGCATCCATATTTAATGGTAATGGTATTGGTAATAAAAGTGATAACAGTGCCCTAAGCACTTATCGTACATTGGGAATTTTGCTAAGCACATCTGCATATATTGTCTAATTATCACATTGTTTTTTGAAAATCATATAATTCACCTGAGTTAGAGATAAAGTTTTTAAACCACTTGAAAATTCCTCCAGTGCTTGTCAACATTGGAACTTGTTTCACCCCTAGCATATCTTGTCTATTCTATTCTGTTGGCATCCTTTTGCACACACACTACTGGGTCCCACTGTATTCCAACCAATGTGGAATCTAACTTCATTTCCTCTCATCAAGGATGGTTTAATCACCATGAGAGGTCTGTGTCCTTCTTATCCTGAGAATACTCTATACAAGACTCTACAACATCTATCACACGTCTCTAGAACACTGACACACTGACAGAGTTATGTGGGGAAATCTGACTGGCTCAGTCTGGACATCTCCTGGACCTGCTTATCCTTTCTTGGGTTGAGTTTTTTTCTCCGTGTGAATAGCACCACCTGTCTTCTAGGGGTAGAGGCAACATTAAAGCTTGGTGCATTAACTATATAAATGACTTGCAACTAGGCAAGGTCTTCAAGGAGACGATTACAATGTCCTTTCCTAGAGGTAGTTCAGGCTATGTCTTCCTCATTCCCTCAGCCTTTATCTCAAGAGAACAGATTACTCAAATAATTATTGAAAACGCTCCTTGTCCAGCACTGTGCTGGCCACTTTCAAAAGCTAAAATAAACATAATCCTTGATGTCAAGAAAATTATTTGGCCAGCAAAAACAATAGGCGTGAACAAAAATAATAGGCATTCCCCAAATAATAACAATAGAATGTGATAATAAAAGTCGTGGGTGCCATCCCAGGGAGCAGAGAGGAAGAACTCCATCCAGGAGCAGTCAAGACAAGTTTACAGATGTGCAGTGAACCACAACAACAACAACAACAACAACAACAAAAAGTAAGATTCTTGAATCTTCCACATACATTCCCCTAGTGGAAAAGATGGCAAGGCAGCCTTTCTTCTGGTCCTTAATGAACAAAGCAAGCAGAGGGCAGGAAACTTCTGAGTATCACCTACTCACTGCACTTTCACATTTGCTTGCAGGAAGACTAGAAAGACTTCTGTGACCAACTAAGGAAGGCAACGGTTCCTTGTGGGGCTCACGTGTTCTTGCTCATGGTTTATAAGCCCCATTTATTGATCCAGAGAAGGCAACAACTTTCTGGACTAGGAACTGACAACCAGATGAGATCTGAGGGAGAAGAGAGTCGCGATCCCTTCTTGTAACGATCATTTGCCTTTGCTCTGGTCACTAAAAGTGTGTCTTGCATGCGGTATTAGGCTTTAAGCTTCACCAATCAACCAAGAATCCACAGTCCCAGTCGTTCATTCCTGATGCAGTTTCCTTGGCAACCATGGCCCTGCCAGAAAGCTCACCAACCCACAGTGAGACTGTGTGAAGCCCAGCAGCTCTGTCAGGAACTCTCAGCTTTTAAATAATAGGAGACCACACTGAGATACTTTCTTGCTCAAACGCCAACCTGGATGCCATCATTCTGTATTTGTGGTGCGCCTTTCATCTGGGCAGTTCAAAGCAGGACTGGGTCGGACCTTATGGAGATGAACGTTATAGTTAGTCACACGTTCTGGAAAGGAACCAGAAACGAGGTGTGAGGGAAATCAAAGGACTCTGTAGCCGAGTGCTGACTTCGCCCCTTCCTTTCTTTTGCTTTCTCCCTTCCTTTTATGTCTTCCTAATGTTCGTCCCCATTTCCTTTACTCCTATTATATATTTCTTAAGTGATATCCCTGGCACTCCCTTGCAGTCAATCTTTACAGTTGCCTCTAGAAAGACCAAACTCGAAGGCTGGACTTGAGATCGCCCACTCTGTAGGTTCCTCCATTGACTTTGCTGTCACCTGAGCTAAACATGACTAGTGTCCATGTCAGATGCTGCTACTGCAGGTTTCATTCAGATCATCTGAGTCACTCTTTTCTTTCCTTGCCTCAATTGATGATCTTGGAGGGAGTCCCTAAAGAGCCCTCAATATCAGAGAAGACAAGAAGAGTCCCTGTACAAAAATTAAAACGTTCCAACAAAATCACTTAGGGCAGAGTTCTCCCAAGATTAGTGTCCAGATACCTCCCCAGGGATGACATTATAAGACGCCTTTGATTCAGTTTTGGATGGAATCTGAGGTTCCACATCTCCAACAAGCTCTCAAGTCACACTGCTCCTAGTGGTTGGGTTAGAAGACCAGCCTTTGAGGAAGGAAGGGCTCTGGCTCTGTGTCTGCATCTATACTGTTCCTCTGTGGGCTGTTAGGATGAGAGTGGGAAACACAGGTCCCGTTCTTATACCGTTTTGTATAATCAAGAATGCTTCATGTATTCCTTTGAGACATGCAAGGTAGTCAGTATTATTGTCTGTGTTTTCTGTTCAATATCAGAAAATAGTGAGATTTCACAACCAGTTGTTTATACCCGTCACAAAAAGATTAATTTAGGAGTTGAGAGATACTAGCGTCTTATAGAGGACCTTTAAGTGCCACATCAGATGGCTCATGATCACTTGTCATTCCAACTCCGGTGTATCTCATGCCCTCTTCTGGCCTCTTGGGCACTCACGTGCATGTCACCAAACACAGACATGCATGTATATAGGTAATGTTAAAATGAATAATACATTTTTAAAAAAGAAAAACCCAACTTGAACGTTTTGTTGTTATTGTAAAAAGTATAAATTGTTGCAGTGGCTGTTAAAACGCATCTAGCAAGTTGTTTCAAGGACTCACAGAAAGGTTTTCAGAGACATTTTGAAGGTCTTGTTGTTGTTATTTCTTGGCTTCTTTTTGCTTTTTTGTTTTTGTTCATTTGTTGATGGGAAGCTCCCAGATTCATAGTTAATGGAACTTTACTGATTCAGTGGCTATGGTCTGGCTTCTCTCCAGACTGACTTAGTTACTCGTGGTAATGAGACTGGGAAGATACCAGACGCGAATCGGCTTCCACCTGAACCTGAATGGAAATGACCTCATTTACCTGAACCACAGGCATGCCGGGAACGTGAGAATGTACCTGTGTTTGCAACTCTTTGTAATAGTTAATATCCTTAGAAGAGGTCTTGCCACACCCAAACTCCAATGACAGCCTCAGGGATCTAGGGTAGAAGGGCAAAGGAATGTGGTGACAGAGACTGCCACCTTCCAAAGGCCACCTGGAGCTTCAGAAACTAGGAAGGTTATGAAAAGATTCTTCCTATATTCTAAGGCTACTCAATCCCTCTGAGTTACCATGGCTTTGTGTTTCTGACCTCTCGGGGCTTACACACAACTCTTGTTATTTTATGTCACCCACTTTGTGGTAATTTGTTGTGGTAGACCTAGGAGCCTTCACAATTTCCCAACGTTTAACATAGTCTAGCTTTGTATGTTTCCCCCCCCCCCCCCCCCCGGCTCTTCAAGCTTCCAGATGTTTAACCCAGCCTGGCTTTGAATGTTTTCCCGTGTGCCTCAGAGCTCCCGATGCCTAGCTTCTGTTGTCTGGTCTGGGCACTTAGGGGTTGCTTGTAACGTGATCCTGAGCATCAACCAACTCCGTATTGAGTAAGTGATTCTCCGGCCAGACTCATTAAGGAAAATCACACGAACTTACTGCAATTTGAAAGCTTTAAGAGTAAAACTCCGTATTACAAAAGAAGGCATCGTACGTAATTCTTTAATGAGAAAGAATGATAAGGATGTGGACATTTTTGAAATTTTAAGACAGTTAAAGTTCCAAAGCAGATGTGTTTATGTAATGGTAAAGACAGTTTCCGAGGTTTGGCCTCAAACTTTCAAGTTTGGTCCATTCTGCTGTAATTGCTCTTGAGATTTTTATGGCAATGGTACTGTGAAGGGTATCCAAGCTGCATGAAGCGCTGCTGCCATCTTGTGGCTGAAATGCCCCACTACATTTGTTTTCTACTTGGGCAAGACAGAGTTCAGAGTGGAAGTCAGGTTTTAATATTGAACTTGTGTCCTTCAGCTGGTGTGGCAGAGTATGACAGCACATGCTCTCTTTTCTTTTTTATTCGACAAGGGAGGAGAACAATATAATACAGCTGCCAATAATCGGTGGCAATTCACAAATACCACTCTCTCCGAAGATGAGAGCACACTGGGAATTTCAATTTGAGTTGTAGTCCCTGCTCAATCTGTGTGTGCGTGGTCTTCAACACGCGGGGTTCTGGAGAGGAAAGATGAGGAGGTCACAGTTTTAAGAGGCCAGCTACTACCCACTCTGTATTTGAGGTTTCTTCTATGTTTTTCTGCCGTGAGGCCATCTACCCACACTCTGGAGAGTCTTTTGTTTGTTTAATTTTCTGTCATCTAGCATTTTGATTGCCTAGTTTTCTAGGAAAAGGAATTTTAAAAACCTCTGAGTCATGTTTGATATACAGTTGCCATATATTAAAATTATTGTTCTTCGGCACCAGCTTCCTTTTTCCCTTAGTAGATATTCCTGAGTGATACACACCAGCATCTCCACTCCCTAAACCATAATCAAATTGCCAAACACACTAATGCTCAGAATCATGACCTGAGGTCTTAAGAGTGGATGTTCTAGGACCTACCTCTACCATCACCACTACAAATGTGTGAGGAGAACACCTCATAACTCTTTAAGATATTATTTGAAAGCCTCACTCCAAGAATGTCTCAAGAACATAAATGAAGCCCTAAAACATTGTTCTCAGGTATGAAATTGGTAATTTTAATCAAATGTAAGAGTTATAAATGGCTAGGGAAATGAATTTGGCTTTATTTCAATGCAGTTTTGAGCAGCTAGTCCCTCAGAGTGAAGGCAGAACTCAGGTTGATTGGTTTGTTTAATATATGTGTTCATTTGTTTCTCTCTTCCTTGTTAGTATGTTTATTGTTTATTATTAATACTACATTTAATGGTTGTTTTGTTCATTGATGTGACAAAATAGTCAGAAGCAACGTGAGACAGAGTGGTCCTTAGGTGGTGAAGGCAGGAATGTGAAGCCAGCTTCATTGCACCCATGGCCAGGAAGCAGGGATGATGGCCAGTATTCTGCTCAGTGTTTCATGCTTGACTCACTCTGGGTCTCCAGCCAATGGAATGGAGCTGTTAATCCAACAGACGTGAGGAGAAAGACCACTGATGCGATTCATGGCCAAACTAATTAAGGCGAGCTTTGTTTTTTTTTTTTTTTTTTTTTTTTGTTTTGTTTTGTTTTGTTTTAATTTTATTTTATTTTTATTAGGTATTTTTCTCGTTTACATTTTCAATGCTATCCCAAAAGTCCGCCATACCCCCCCCCCCAATCCACTACCCACCCACTCCCCCGTTTTGGCCCTGGGGTTCCCCTGTACTGGGGCATATACAGTTTGCAAGTCCAATGGGCCTCTCTTTGCAGTGATGGCCAACTAGGCCATCTTTTGATACATATGCAGCTAGAGTCAAGAGCTCCAGGGTACTGGTTAGTTCATAATGTTGTTCCACCTATAGGGTTGCAGTTCCCTTTAGCTCCTTGGGTAATTTCTCTAGCTCCTCCATTGGGGGCCGTGTGACCCATCCAATAGCTGACTGTGATCATCCACTTCTGTGTTTGCTAGGCCCCGGCATAGTCTCACAAGAGACGGCTATATCTGGGTCCTTTCAGCAAAATCTTGCTAGTGTATGCAATGGTGTCAGCGTTTGGGAGCTGATTATGGGATGGATCCCTGCATATGGCAATCACTAGATGGTCCATCCTTTCGTCACAGCTCCAAATTTTGTCTCTGTAACTCCTTCAATGGGTGTTTAGTTCCCATTTCTAAGAAGGGGCAAAGTGTCCACACTTTGGTCTTCATTCTTCATGAATTTCATGTGTTTAGCAAGTTGTATCTTATATCTTGGGTATCCTCAGTTTCTGGGCTAATATCCACTTATCAGTGAGTACATATTGTGCGAGTTCCTTTGTGTTTGGGTTACCTCACTCAGGATGATGCCCTCCAGGTCCATCCATTTGCCTAGGAATTTCATAAATTCATTTTTTAATAGCTGAGTAGTACTCCATTGTGTAAATGTACCACATTTTCTGTATCCATTCCTCTGTTGAGGGGCATCTGGGTTGTTGTTTTGCTGTGGCACTAACTTTGGGGGAACCTAAAAGTCACATACTGGTGACTCCAAGGTTTCCTTCAACCTGGTAGTAATTAGTGTTCATCTGCTCAGCTTTGCTGAGTGTTAGCCAGCACAAAGGAAACTTGTACTTTGAGCTACTAGACACTTTGGCTCTTATTTCCATTCGCAGTTACCTGCCTCCTGCTAAAGAAATATTGAACACCATGTTAAAGATAGGAAACCCTCAGATTTTTTTTTTAAGAGGTTAGAAGCAACACTGCATGACCATGCCCCGCCACCTGCTTCTTTACCCTGGTATTTGAAACCTAGTGACCTCATTTCCATTTTCAGTGTTCCACTGACCTCTTTCCTGTTGTTAGCACAGACTGTGTTCTGATGCGAGGTTTGGCCCTGTGATATGGTTCTCATCGGATATTTTATTTGGTTAGGAGAGCCTTCTTGTATGACTGCGCTTCTGTCTGACCTCAGGCATAATCATGGGTTCATTGAAGTCCTGGTTATAAAAGCTTTTCTTTTCCCTTATATATATATATATGATTATTTGGTGATTTACTAACCTAAAGCACTCAAAAGATTTGGGTGAACAAATAAAGTATGAATGGAAAGTACCCTTCTCCAATTCCTCATGGACTTCTGTTAGGGCCAAGGTCCAGTGCCTAGGGATAGGAGGGAGGTCACTAGAGGCCAAGAGGTTGAAGAGATTGTGGGAAGTCACAAGCAGATAAGACATTATTTATTTGTGGTAAGGAACACCACACAGACCAACAACCTCTGGCAGACTCAAGATATGTACTAGCACATGTAGGCCAAAGACAGGCAAGCATAGAATACAAACAAACCAGCACACAGGTTATAGGCATGCAGTTCTACAGAAGTCAAAAGCACCCAGTACAAGGAATGATCCTGACCTCAAAGCCAGATTTATATGACACTCACACATTTAGGTCACAAATAGTTAGATAACAAATTACTTCACTGTTTACTTTGGGGTTCTCTGGACATTCGGTGTCAGCCATTTTTGTCCTGAGTCTAAGGCCCCAACTCCAGTATTCAGAATCTGCGATCTTGGACCATGCTGTCTAAACATTGCAGGTTATCATGGCCCTCTGTTCCTTATGATTTCTTTAATCTCTCAATGGCTTCATCATCATTTTCAAGAATAAATCAAACACATGTGGCTCAATGATCAAGATTGTGCAATTACAAATGAGACAGAACACAAGAACCTATCTAGGTGATGGGTTTAATCCATAGCTGGCTAGATGGTCCTCACTGTCATATATGCAGTCCACTGTTAACAAAAATACTGTTATGTGGCTCATAATTATATTTTGAAACTTGGAGAGTGAAGGAGCATGACCCAATAAAATGGCTTTGGGTTTATATGATTAGTAGTTTTCTAACTCTGATATGAGGAGCTGGACCACTGGATCAGGTGCTGTAGGTTTGGTTTGGAGCTTAGACTTCTTAGACAGATAGAGACAGTAAAGATAACATAGACCCAGAGCAAAACAAACCAGAAACATGCCAGAAACACGGGGAGTGGACAAAGTAA
Source organism: Mus musculus (assembly GCF_000001635.26). Classification (NCBI taxonomy): domain Eukaryota; kingdom Metazoa; phylum Chordata; class Mammalia; order Rodentia; family Muridae; genus Mus; species Mus musculus. Next base: position 22,272,933 of record NC_000067.6, read on the forward strand.
CAGAATGGTCCAGATGTGTCTCCTTCTACTTTGTACCCATCTCAATAGTTATACACGGAAGATGCTGATGAAGAGGGCCTGGCTGACAAACCCTTTTACTTTGTGTTATGTTGGCAGTCGGGGTCAAGCCCACTCCAAGTATCTCTTGTGCAAGGACAAGGCTCTCTTGATAGGCAATAGGGGCCAAAGTACAGAGTCCCTGAAGCAGGGCTGTGGGACCTGCTTGTTCTAGACATCGTGGTGATAGTAGGGACTTCGGTTTGATTCAGCATGGAGATTTCAGAACAAAATTCAGTTTTACTCAATGTTAGAGAACAACAACCATTAGGCAAAGCCTATCTCAGAGGAGGAAATTCATATTCGTAGTCAAAGCTGCTTAAAAAATTGGACGTAGTTTTGGGCAGTTAGGAAGAATTGTAGAGAATATTTCAACAAAATATTGGGAAATATGAACCAGGTGAAGATATGGGGAGGGTTGCCAAAGTTAGCAAGAGAAAACACGTGATTCTCAGTTGCATTTTAATTTCAGATAAGCAAGTAATTTTTAAAAGCCTTCACATAACTTTAATCATGTGCTGTTTATTTGACTCATATTTAATTGGAAATCATGAGTTTGATCTGGAAACCCTAAATTGGAGAAGTCAGTGAGCAAGGGGTGAGGGCTGGATGCAGGGGGAGAAAGGCCACTTCTGAAGAGTTTGGAGATGAGGGGACGAGAGGGATAAACTGGAATTCTCTTCCGAGCGGAGACCTGACCCACTGGCCTAGAGTTCTCATGCTCACACTCCCCTGGCTATCTATGTATGAGATTGCCCACACTGGAGTAACTGACAGATAATTAGCTAGAATCAGAAACAAATACATATGACATGTATTTGAAACACAACCAAAAAAAGTTTTAAAACCTGAAGACCTCCCCATACTGTGAAATTAGTATAACCTGAATAAGGTCAACTCATGAGAACATTACACATACACTAATATTTACTACATGTCATTACATTATTGTGTAACAACATAATTACATTATCACTACTCATAATAATTACTATAATATTATATTATGACATTACTGCTACTTACTATTGTTATTACTAACAATATAGCTATATTACCTTTTATAAAAATTGTCACAATTTTATTACAACTATTTGGAATGTACACTGGTCATATTCTCTCCTATTATCCTCTCTTACTTACTTTGCCCTCCTACAAAATACTTTCTCCTTCCCAACAAATGCCCATCCTATTGTCACGCCTTCTACATTTGTGGTTCACTGCACACACTTAGTGCTGCTATCTGTATTTGATTTACTTGAACGAGGGCAACTTTCCAGTGGCTCTCAGTGAGGAATATGACTTTTGTACCCTGCCTAAACTGCCTAACCATTAGCTCTTTAGAGCTCCTCAGCAAGAGGTCTGGCCTTGTGATCCACTCCCATCCTCCTTGATTGAATGTTGATAAGAACAGGGTTGAGCAGGGAGCCATTGCTTCTGTGAGTTCAAGGATGCAGCAGCTATTCTGTAATCAGAAGACAGCTCTCCAGCTTGTCACATGACTCATTTCCACACTCCAGCACATAGATTCTTTCCACTCTTCTTCTGTAATGCGTTCCTCCATCCTTAGCCTCTCAAGGCTTTTAACATGAAGTTAAAGTAGATTTTGTCAAAGGCTTTTCCTGCATCTATGAACATAATCATGTGAATTTTTCTTGAGTACATTTATATCATAAATATATTTATTGGTGAATGTATGTTGAACCATTTCTGCATCTCTAGAATGAAATCAGTTTGATCCTGATAGTCTTCTTGATATGTTTTTGTATTTAGTTTGCAAGTGCTTTATATAGAACATTTTATATTCGTTAGGAAGATGATTGTATAACATTTTCTGTGTGTTGTGTCCTTATCTGATTTTGGTATGAGAATAATACCTGTTTCAGAAAAAAAAAAAAAGAGAGAGAGAGTTCAGAAGATTTTCTTCCTTCTGTATTTTATGGGGTAATTTGAGAAGTTAGTGTTAGCTCTGATTTAAAGGTTAGGAGAATTCTGCAGTGAATTCATTCATTTTTTTAAAAATGTATTTTCAGCTTTTTGACAAAGTGATTCATGTAAACATCTTCTGATCACATGTTACCCCCTCTACTCCCACCTACCCCATATTTCTATCTTCTATCTCCATGTCACCGCCTTCCTCCTCCTCTTCCTCCTCCTCTTCTTCTTTCCCTTTTATAATACACTGAATTCAGTTATTCCTGCCTCCATGAACACAGGTATAGAGTTCACACCCAGAACAAGGGCAACCTATCAGTGGTCACACACTTGAAGAAAGATATCTTCCTCTGCCCAGTAGCTGGCAACTGCCAGCATTCTTTAGGTGGGATCAAGTCTCGTGATTCCCTCTTCCATCCATGCTGGAATCTTGACTGGCTCGATTTTGTGCAGGTCTTGTCCAGGCATAGTAACCATAGCAACCATAGTTGCTTTAGTTCATGATTATGTCATGTGTAGAAGGAAGCATTTCACAGCATTCCTCCTACCCCCTAGCTCCCGTGTTCTTGCAGTCCCTTCCTTCCTGGTGTCCCCTGAGTCTTCAGCATGTGTGACAGTAATGTCCCACTTAGTGCTGAGACTCAACATTCACTTACTCAGCACTGTGGTTAATGGACCACTATCTGAAGAAGCTTCTCTGATCAAAGTTGAAAGATGCACTGATCTATGGACTTTTTGCTAGGTTTAGTACCATGTGTGAATACCTTCCTTTGGAGCAGGCCACATATCCAATTGGAATGTGATTGGTTTCCTAGCAACAGCTATGCCACAATTGCACCAGAAGGGACATCTTGCCTGGCAGAAGACCTGGCCTTTTGCTTTTTTAGCTAGTAAGTTTAGTTTTCCTGATAACTGCTTAAAGTTCATTGTTTGCTGTAGATCTGCTTAAATTTTATCTTTTTTTATTTTTGAATTTGAAATGTAACTACGTCATTCTCAATTGCCTTTCTTTCCTCCAGTCCTTCCCATGTTTCACAACTCCTTGATCTCTCTAGATTCATTCATGGCCTCTATTTCTTCAGTTCACACACACACACACACACACACAGAGAGAGAGAGAGAGAGAGAGAGAGACAGACAGACAGACAATAGACAGACACACACATACATACTTACCTAAGTTAGCAGTACATCTTGATTAGTTTGTTTGATGGTTTTGTATATATGTGTATTTGTATCATGTATGATTTTAGGGCTGAGCACTTGATATTGGATAACAAACTGAGGGATTCTTCCCTAGAAAAGGCAATTTCTCTTTCTCTCAGCAAAACTTACTTGCCTGTAGCTCTTTGTCTAGGGTTGATGCCTCCTAAGATTTCCTCTTTCCATATCTGCATGTCTATTGATGTATTTTGGTCAAGTTTTGACTCTGGTTAAAAGTTATATTAAGATTGTCTGCTTTGCCAGCCTCCACTAGGCTTGCCTAAAATGGAACAACAAGATGAGATCCCCTCTCCCCACCAACATTCCCCTGCCTGTCACCCTAAGACAAGCCCAACTGCCCTGAACTAACTGCAGGCTGTCCATTCCTTGCCCAACTCCATTGTGTGACCACTGCTCTGCCTGCCTCCATCAGGCCTACCAAATAAGGGAAAGCAAGGCCAACTACACCAAGAATATCCAGTCCAAGGCTGCCCACAGAAGGCCAAGTCTACAGGGAAAACCAGATACCTAAAGTTCCCCATAAGAATACAACAATAAGAGCCAAGGCAATATGGCAACTTCAGAGCAAAGCTATCCTACTACCATAGGAAGCCCTCGATATCCTAGCACAACTGAAGCTCAAGAAAGTGACCTTAAGTCCAACCATATAATGATGACAGAGGCCTTCAAAAAGGAAACAAGACAAGACAGACAAGACAAGAAAAATAAAATGAAACAGGTAAAAGAAAGGAATAAAGCTTCAAGATCTGAAAATAAACATAGAAACAATAAAGAAAACACAATCTGAGGAAAGTCTGAGATGGAAAAACTAGGGAAGAGAACAGGAAAAACAGACACAAGCATCACTAGCAGGATACAAGAGATGGAAGAGAGTAAAAGATACAATAGAAGAAACTGATATATCATTCAAAGAAAGGGTCAAATCTAAAAAATCCTGACATAAAATATCCAGGCAATTTGGGATACTATGAAAAGACCTAACCTAAGAATAGTAGGAATAGAAGAAGGTGAAGAGTCCCAGATCCAAGGACTGGAAAATAATTTCAACAAAGTCATAGAAGAAAATTTCCCCAACCTAAAGAAAGAGATGCCTATAAACATAAAGCAATCTTACATAAAACCAAATAGATAAGACCAGAAAATAAAATCCTCCGGCCACATAATAATCAAAACACTAAATAGACAGAAAAAGAAAGAATATTAAAACCAATAAGTGGAAAAAGCCAAGCAACACACAAAGGCAGACATATCAGTTTTACATAAGACTTATCATCAGAAATTCTAAAAGCTAGAAGGGCTTGGGCAGATGTCTTACAGCTTCTAAGAAAGCTTCACAGATGCCAACCCAGCCTAGACCATTAAAACTATCAAAACTCTCAGTTACTTCAGATGGGTAAAACATGATATCCCAAGACAAAAACAAATTTAAGCAATATCTATTCACAAATCAAATCCTACAGAAAATACTTGAAGAAAAACTATAGCCCAAGTAGGAAAAATACACACAAGGAAACACAGAAAATAAATAAGGGAAATAAGGGAAGCATACATACTCATATACTACACACAGACACTAACACCAACAACCTCAAAATAACAGGAATTAGCAATTGTTTGTTAATGATATATCGCCACATCTTTGAACTCAATTCAACAATAAAAAGACAATAACAAACCCAATATAGCAGAAAAACAAACAAACAAACAAACAAACAAATTAAACAATTAAAGAACTTCTGGAGGTATTACCATCCCTGATTTCAAGCTATACTGTAGAACAATAGGGATAAAAACTGAATGGTATTGGCATAAACTCAGAAGTGTTGATCAATGGAATTGAATCAAAGACCCAGAAATAAACCCACCCTCCTATGAACACTTGATGTTTGACAAAGAAGCCAAAACCATAAAATGGAAAAAGAAAAGCATCTTCAACAAATGGTGGTGACCTAATTGTGTATCTGGATGTAGGAGAATGCATACAAATCCACATCTATCACCCTGAACAAAACTCAAGTCTAAGTAGATATAGGACCTCAACATAAAACCCACACACTAAATCTATAGAGGAGAAAGCAGGGAACTGGCTTGAACTGATTGACATGGGAGACAAATTCCTGAAAAGAACACCAAGTGCTCAGACACTGAGATCAACAAATAATAAATGGGACCTCATGAAACTGAAAAGCTTCTACAAGGCTAAAGACAGCATCAATAAGGCAAAATGGCAGGCTACAAAATGGGAAAAATATACACCAACCCTACATCTGACAAAGGGCTGATTTCCGAAATATATAAAGAACTCAAGAAGTTAGACTTCAACAAACCAAATAACCCAATCAAAAATGGGGTACAGAGCTAAAGAGAGAATTCCTCACAGAGGAATCCTGAGTGACTGAGGATAACTTTAAAAATGTTCAACATCCTTAGTCATCAGGAAAAGGCAAGTCAAAATGGCCCTGAGATTCCATTTTATCCCTGTCAGAATGACTAAGATCAAAAACCCAGTTGATAGCACATGCTGATGAGGGTGCGGAGCAAGGGGAACACTCCTCTATTCTTGGTGGGAATTCAAGCTTGTACTACTGCTTTGGAAATCAGTCTGGTGTTTTTTCAAAAAATTGGGACTAGTTCTACCCCAAGACTCGCCTATACTACACCTGGGAATATACCCACAAAATGCCCCTCTGTATCAGAGGGATGCTTGCTCAACGTTGTCCATAGACCTTTGTTTGAAATAGCCAGAAACTGGAAACAGTCGAGGTGTCCCTCAACTGAAGAAGAGATAAAGAAAATGTGATAAAGACAAAAGTGTCATGAAATTTGCAGGCAAACTGATGGAAGTTGAGGCTATCATCCTGAGTGAGGTAAAGCAGACCCAAAACAACAAGAATGGTATCTACTCACTTGTGATTGGACATTAGCCATAAAGTGTAGGATTGCCATGCTGCAATACACAGACCCAAAGAAACTGAGTAATAGGATAGGCCCAAGGGTATATGTGTGACTCTCACTCAGAAGAGGAAAGAAAATAAATATTCAGAGGTGAATGGAGAGATGGAAGTGGATGGGAGGAGGGGTGAGGAGTGGCTTGTGGATGTTAATCAGTTTTGGAGACAGGGTGTGAGGGAGGGGAGCAGGGAAGGGCTGGGAGTGAGAATGGAAATCAGTGGGAGGCATCTCTGGACTAGCTGGAGACCTGGGATGGGGGAGGCTATAGGAATGACCCTTCCTGAGATTCCTACCAGCAGGGGATATAGTGACTGAAGTGGCCACCTCCTCCTATCCTTGGCAGGACTTCCAGTGGAAGGGGAGGGGACATCCACCCACCCACAAAACCTTCAACCTAAAATTCATCTTGTTTCCAGGATCTGCAGGGATAAAAATGGACCAGAGGCTGAGGAAACAGCCAACCAATGACTGGCCCAACTTGAGACCCATCTCAAGGGAAAGAGCCCCCCACCCCTGCCCCACCAGTCAATAAATGAATACATTTATTTAATAATAATAAATAAATGTTAAGCTTGCAGACAGGAACCTAGCATAACTGTCACCTGAGTGGCTTCATCCAGCAGCAGATGGAAACAGATGCAGAGACCCACAGTCAAACATCAGGCAGAGCTCAGGGAGTCTTGTGGAAGGGGGGGGGGGGTGGCAAGATTGAGCAAGCCAGAATAGTCAAGAACACCACAAAGAAACCTACAAAGTCAACTAACCTGACCCATTGGGTCTCATAGAGATGGAACCACCAACCAAAGCACATGCAAGGGCTGAACTTAGACCCCTCCCTGCCACATTTGTAGCAAATGTACAGTTTGGTCTCCATGTAGGTCCCCTAACTATCAGAGAGCAGGCTGTCTCTGACTCTTGCCTGCCATTTGCTCTTCTTCCCCTACTTGGATTGCCTGGTTGGGCCTCAGTTGGGGAAGAGGTGCTTAGCCCTGATGGTACTAGATGTCCCAGGGCTCAATAGTACCCTAGGGGGGCTTCCTCTTCTTTGAGGAGAAGTGGAGGTTGCAGTGTGGGGAGAGATTTTTAAGGGTGTGACTGGGAGGAAAAGAGGAAGTAGAGGCTGAGATTAAGATGCAATGTAGAAAAAAAATTGTGAAAAAAGTTCTCTCAGCCTAGACATATATTTATCCCTTTTCTCCCGTTTAGTATTTTAGGACCTACAGATTTTTTTGAATTTCATTGATACCAGTCACAATGCCTCCCTGTTCATCTCTAATTTCATTAATTTTGTTCTTCTTTATTTTTTTCTGGTTACTTAGCTATGGGTTAATCAATAATGTTAGTATTTTAAATAACATTTCCTTTCATTTGTTATTTTTGTTTTAATTTTTTATTTCACAAATTTCTGCAATAATCTTAATTACTTCTCTCTGTCTGCAACTTTTGGGTTTGCTTTTTTGTTGCTTTGCCCAGGCCTTAAGCTCTATCCATGAATTATTTGAGATGTCACTGATTTTTCCATCTGTGTATTCAGAGTTATGAACTTCCCTCACACACTACCTTCATTGTACCTTATATGTTTTAGTATGTCATGTTGTGTTCATAAAAAGATAAAGGGGGAGAGTATGTTCTATGGAGGTATAGTCAGGTATAGGGGAAAGGAGTGCCTCCGCAGGCCCATGCTAAGGCATCCCTTCCCCTGAGGGACCAGCCACACTATGGTATAGTATAGAATAGAGTTTGTTAAGGGCATGGGAAAGAGAGTTAAGAGGGTAGTAGAGACAGAGAAAGGGAGAGAGAGAGAAAAAGAGGGGGGAGGGGAAGGAAGGGGGAGAGGGAGAGGTAGGGGAGGGGAGGGGATGGGAAAGAGGAAGAGGAATAAAGAGGAGAGGGAGAGGGAGGGGAGAGGGGGAAGGAGGAGAGGGAGAGAGAGGGAAAGGGAGGAAAGGGAGAGAGGAGAGGGAGGGAGGGGGAGAGGGAGAAGAGGAGAGAGGGTAGGGGTGGGGTGGGGGGGAAGAGGAGGGGAAGAGAGAAGGGGAAGAGAGAAGGGGAAGAGAGAAGGGGAAGAGGAGAGGAGAGAAGGGGAAGAGGAGAGGAGAGAAGGGGAAGAGGAGAGGAGAGAAGGGGGAGGGGAGAGAAGGGGGAGGGGAGAGAAGGGGGAGGGGAGAGAAGGAGGAGAAGAGAGAAGGAGGAGGGGAGAGAAGGAGGAGAAGAGAGAAGGAGGAGAAGAGAGAAGGAGGAGAAGGAGGAGGAGAAGGAGGAGGAGGAGAAGGAGGAGAAGGAGGAGGAGGAGAAAGAGGAGGAGGAGAAGGAGGAGGAAGAGAAAGAGGAGGAGGAGAAGGAGGAGAAGGAGAAGGAGGAGAAGGAGAAGAGGAGGAGGAGGAGGAGGCGGAGGAGAAGGAGAAGGAGAAAACAAAAGAGAAGAGAAGAGAAGAGAAGAGAAGAGAAGAGAAGAGAAGAGAAGAGAAGAGAAGAGAAGAGAAGAGAAGAGAAGAAGAAGATGTAGAGGCCAGTCATAGGCACAGGGAGAGAGAGGGGGGAAGGGAATGGGGAGAGAATAGGAAGGGAAAGCAAGAGCAAGAGAAAGCAAAGAGCAAGGAGCAGGCAAGCAGCCCCCTTTAGGCCCAGAAGTCAGGCCTACCTGACTGTTGCCAGGTAACTGTGTGGCAGAGCTTAAACAGAATGCCTTGTACTTTAACTTTCACTCACATCTGAGACTTTTTATTTCTAGCTTTATTTCTCTCACGGACACATTCATGATTGAATAACATAGTTTAAGCACCACAACTTTAAGTCTTTTCTGTAGCTTCTCTCAGGGTTGCTTTCTACCTTTGTCCCACTGTGGTCAAATAAAGTCCAGGGATTATTTCTGCTTTTCTGTATCTTTTTTTTCCATTTTTTATTAGGTATTTAGCTCATTTACATTTCCAATGCTATACCAAAAGTCCCCCATACCCACCCACCCCCACTCCCCTACCCACCCACTCCCCCTTTTTGGCCCTGGCGTTCCCCTGTACCGGGGCACACAAAGTCTGCGTGTCCAATGGGCCTCTCTTTCCAGTGATGGCCGACTAGGCCATCTTTTGATACATATGCAGCTAGAGTCAAGAGCTCAGGGGTACTGGTTAGTTCATAATGTTGTTCCACCTATAGGGTTGCAGATCCCTTTAGCTCCTTGGGTACTTTCTCTAGCTCCTCCATTGGGAGCCCTGTGATCCATCCATTAGCTGACTGTGAGCATCCACTTCTGTGTTTGCTAGGCCCTGGCATAGTCTCACAAGCGACAGCTACATCTGGGTCCTTTCGATAAAATCTTGCTAGTATATGCAATGGTGTCAGCGTTTGGATGCTGATTATTTTCTGTATCTTTTGAGGCTTGCTTTCTATCTCAATAGTCATCGGTTTTAGAGAAGGCTCCATGAGCTGCTGCGAAGAACATGCACTCTGCAGAATGTGTCTGGTAAGAACAGTCTGTAAATATCCATCTGTTCATGGTGCCTTTCAATTCCAATCTTTTGTTTATTTAATGTACTTATTTTCTATTTATTTTCTGGGTGATGTGTCAAATGGTAAAATGAGCTATTAAAGCCACTAAGTTTTGCTCTGTTGTGGTTAATCTGTGACTTTATATCTAGTAATATATATATTTTATTAAACTAGGCCCAATAAATAGATCAAGCATGACTTTTTAGAAGTGAAAATGTTTTTGTTTCCTTTGAGTGGCTCCACTCAGCATGGAAGCACCATATAAAGAATAGGTGCTTCTCAGGACCAAGGGCCACTCCTCCCATTGATATTCAACAAGGCCATCCTCTTGGGATATCGAGTTTTCAGAGGGGGAAACCAGGAAAGGAGATAACATTTGAAATGTAAGTAAAGAAACTATCTAATAAAAATAGTTATTAACTCTGTCATAGGTAATGAAAGGAAATAAAACTGTAATTCATGTAATGTATGTTAAATAGCCCAAAGAGTTGTTTCTGAGCTTTGAAACCTGGGGCTGAGAACATAGCAGAACAGACCAGGACATGCCCGGGCAAGCCCATCGCCTCCCTAGCTCCCACCCCTCTGACCTAAGTTAAATGTTACAGGCTGCTGATGTTTAAATGGACCAATCATGTGAAACCGCGCCAATTCCTCCCCCAGCCCCACTCCTTTTCTATAAAAACCCCTAGCTTCCAAGCCTCGTGGTCGAATCCACTGTCTCCTGTTATGTGAGATACGTTTCGACCCGGAGCTCCGCCATTAAAAAACCTCTTGTTGTTACATCAAGGTGTTGTGTTCTATTCGTGATTCTTGGGTGCACGCCGAATCGGGAGCTGAGTGGGGGTTTCCCCACTGAGTTCTTTCAGTATCAGATATTAAAAAGAAAAGAGAAAAAAGAAAAAAGAATAGGTGCTGTAAGAGGCACTGATGACATCTAGCCAAAGGAGATATGGTGCCCTGTAAACAGATGTCATTGATCAGGAAAGAAATAACTTACATTTTAAGTCCAGCGAAGCACCTTGAATGTCTACAGGCCCGACGTTCTATTCAGCTCCTTAATGTAGATTTATGGCTGGTGCAGAATCGAGGGATCATTGCTGGATTAGAGGCAAGTCAAGTAAGGGTACTTCAAAACCAATTTAAGTTTAAGACCCACAATAATCTGGGACCTAGCTAGGGGAAGCTTTGGTTTGTCTCTATCACTTATACTATTCCTGAGAGCCATAGGTGACTCATGTACTCATGAAGTTGCAAAATGCCGTTGCTGACCAATCATAGGAGGATAGTTGAGAAAAGCCTTTAAAAGCTGCTTCTTCTCCTATTGTCTATCCTGCATAGTAACTGCAGTCACTGAAGTAACATGTAGGAGACCAAGATGGGCAGGAATTGCATTAAAAAAGAATGGCCTGGCTTTAGGTCCTTCCCATAAGGGAAAATGCAGATCCAGGTCAAGAGCAGTCAGTGTCAGACACTAATTAATTTGCCCTAAATACAAGAAATGCAGGGACAAACATGGAGCAGAGACTAAGGTAATGGCCATTCAATAACTGGTCCAACTTCAAACCCATCCCATGGGCAAGCACCAATCCCTGGCACTATTAATGAGCCTAACATAACTGTTCTCTGAGAGGCTACACCCAGTAGCTGACTCAAACAGATTCAGAGACCCACAGCCAAACATTGGACAGAGCTCAGGGAAGGACTGAGAGCCCCAGAGGGGATAAGGAACCCCACAGGAAGACCAACAGACTCAACTAACCTGGATCCTTGGGGTTTCTCAGATAAAGAACCACCAACCAAAGAGCATAGCAGGCTGGACCTAGGCTCCTGCACCTATGTAGCAGATGTGCAGCTCTGTCTTCTTGTGGGTGTCCCAACAACTGGAGCAAGAGGTGTTGCCTGCCTGTGGATCCCATCCCCCTAACTGGGCTGCTTTGTCTGGCATCAGTGGAACAGAGTGCATAGCCCTGCAGAGACGTGGTGTGCCAGGGTGAGGAGGGATAATCAGAGATCGCTCCACCCTAATAGAGGAGAAAGGCAGGGTAGGATGGGAGAGGAACTGTGTAAGAGGGAGGGAGACCGGGGGGGGGGGTATTGATCAGGATGTAAAGTGAATAAATATATTAATGGAAAAATGTTTATTAGAGCAGGAACTCAAGCTTGTGGGAGCTTTGACCTTGTCTGCCCCCTTTCTCAATCAGCAGCATTTTCTCTTCTTCTGGAATCTAAACTGTGGAGCTTGCTGTATCAAGCAGGAGTCACAACAGTTCTGATTGTGAGAGTCCAGCATAGCCTTATGGGATCTCTTTACAGACAAGTCAGATGCCATCCTGATTGACGGTTTATGCAATCACTTTTTTTAATAGTCAGGAGTCTTTCTGAGGCAAGGCCTTTTTTAAATTTTAGGACATAAACCCTAAATATTGGCTAAGTAATATCAAATCATATCTATATCTATATCTATCTTAGACTGAAACTTTAAGAAAAGTTAGCAAACTATGAAATCTTACCAAAAATGAGTTTTTTAATGTTTAAATAATTTTTTTGCAGTAATGACATCATTTCTCCCTTCTCTTTCAACTCTCCAAACACTTTACTGTGCTCAACTTTCTTTCAAATTGGCATCTCCCTTTTTCTGTCAGTGTAGACCCTGAAGTCCTGAGGCTTGGTAGCTTTTTAATATTATTGTTATTATTATTATTATTATTGTTATTATTATTATTATTTGAAAGGAAATATTTCTCATGTTGTCTAGCCTAAAACTGACTTTGCCTGTACCCTGGTCTCAGGGGCAGCTTTGTCCTCTGCCTCACACAACCACATGGCAACCATATGGTGATGAGCATGTGTGCAACACTTTACTCTGATGGTTTGTTGTACATGGAACTGAACACAGCTTTAGCCTCCTCTCCACCTAACACAATACGTAATCTCATCTTTGGTGGGCCCATTCATTAAACCACTCCATGGGCAAGAGGTCACATGTTCATTTTAAAACTTCAAACACCTGCTGGAGTCTTAAGTTGCTTGGGTATGTCAGATAGGATGTTGATACCACTGTTCTTATTTCTCCTTATGAAGTGGATGCTAGTGTAGTCTACAAAAGCTCACGAGAGACTTACCTATGAGTATTGGAGATGTTACCTTGGTGACTCAGCGTCAGTGCAGACTTAGTTTATTTCAAGTCAGCCTACTGTAGGCAAGGTCTTATAAGCTAGACAGCGGATCAGAGGGAAAAGGCTAGGAGGAAGCCAAGATACTATAACAAGAGGTGCAAAGATTGATTCTTCAACTACGTCATAGAACGTGAAATGATTTGTCAAGTGGACGACAGAGTTGTCGCTTTTATTAGCACATTCAAACAGCAGCAGAGAAACGACCTTCGTTTGATTCTTACTGAGATTTATTGTCTTTAATAAACCACTTTTCAGAAGTATAGACATGTGCTCACTTAAGACAGGCTGACAAAGTGAATACTCATATGTAATGCAAAGTACCCTTCAGGTTGTCTGTTAAGACATATATAGTGCAGTGACAGGTCAATCAGATGCCCACAGCAGACAGCGAACCCAAGCCTCCCTATCCCAACACCTGGTTCTCCTTCTGCACCAAAGAACCCACAATGGAAAGCTGGCAAAACATAGAACGCAGATGGCTACCAACTGACATGAAAAGTAAGTTTTATTAAACATGTTTACATACATGAGTGGGAAGTCCACTTAAAAGCACAAGGGGTTGTTAAGACAAGTGGTCAAGATAGAAAGATATTACTACCCAATTTTAATCGGTTGATTGTTGGCCACTAAGACAGAACGGAATCTAGTAGAAGTGCACCAAGTGCTTCAGTTCTTCCTGCACAGCATGGTGGGTGGTGGTCAATCTGTGCCCCGTGGGATAATGGACAGGGAATTCTGACATGTGTAAATAATAATAAATGATTCACTTGGTGCAGGCAGTATGTCTATGGATTAAAACCTAGTGTTTACACAGTGTCTACATGTGTCACAGCCCCACAGGAGGAATCGACACCAAAATATTTATTAGAAGGAATTTTGGTCCATACTACATCATGTTTTCCAGAGGGTAAAAAATAAAGTCCATCTATAGACATTTCACACCAGACCCACATACTGAGTCTGGCTAAAACCTGCAAAATGTCTATAACAAAAATGGATGGCTTAGATTTCTTGGTTATTTCAATATAGTAATTAACAAGCAAACTGTACAAGTACATGCAACATACAAGCCAGCCTATATGGAGCTAACATACATTATTAAATAACCTTTTGTCTCTTTGCTTTTTTTCTTTCTTTTTCATATTTTTTTATACAAAATGCATGCAGCTTTGAACAGCTCCAGGTCATGCTGCTCTAACTGTGAAATCACAAAAAGTTGAACGACTCATAAAAGGAGAGGGGGTGCATATTGATGCAGCTGCAGGACCAAGCAGGCGCCTGCAGCACATACACAGGTCACAAGGGAAATTATGAAGAATATGCAAATTGGTATTTGGCTGTATTCTTTTTCTTCCCCCAAAGTAAGATATTGTGCATTTAAAAAAATCAAGCTTTGTGCTTGCATTGACCTTAAAGAAATGTAAACTGAAATCCAATAAAAACATTAATTTAGTGCAGAGTTTATGAACTGGAATTTCCAGTGCAATATTAAACAGCTCATACTATGCTCTTTCCAGGGCAGACAAGTCTACTCTGGGGCATGGCTGAGAAGCCTGGGCATAGCTGAAAGTGTCTTAGGCTCAAATCCATTCTTAGTCACCATTTTGGGGAGTTGAGAGCATGGTTTCTACACATGAACATTTTTTTTTCTTTTGTTATCAGGAAGTAAAAAGGCATTTCGGAAAGGGTTTCCAAAGCACTACTATGTGGTTAGCCTTCATCCCCAGCATCAGTTCTAGGTCCTTCAAAGTCTTCTGTGCCAAACAATGGAAAATAGCAATGAATTATCTGGAATGGGAACAGATACGCTCTTCACTGAGAAGTGATTCTGCAACTACTAGTTTGGGTGATGATTTTTACTGTCTGTGTGTGTGTGTGTGTGTGTGTGTAAATTCCACATACAAGACTTGGAAGAACTGTAAACTGGCTGCCGCTGATACCCTTCCCTGGCTTTACCTTGCCCAGCTTTTGAAAACTTTGGGGAAAATGCTACAGAGACGGCTTCAGCCCTTTTTTGGTGCTTTTGGAAAAAAGAAAGGAAGGGTCTCTGTGAACACCATAACTCTGTTATGACGAAGCAAAGAAAGACAAAGACAAAAAAATGAAAAACAAAACAAAACAAAACAAACAAACTAGTGGAAAGAACAAATATAGTGAAGACAGAGAAAGAGAGACAATGGGGAAAAAAACCAGCAAACAACGCTCAAACAAGGAAAGCACTCAGAAGAACTAAAGAATCTCAAACACCAGGGAAACAACACTGCTTGTGGTCTGTGCAGAAATGTGTGAAGTACACCTTTTCACAGAGTGAGACTTTCCAGTTTGTTCAGTTTGGTGTGTGTGTGAACTTGAGGTTTCCTTCCCCTCTCTCTCTCTCTCTCTCTCTCCCTCTCTCTCTCTCTCTCTCTCTCTCTTTCCTATTTGCAAGAAGTGTCAGTGGCTCTCACTAGCATGTCGATTCTTACTGCAATGTGATTGACTGCCTTGTTCTGTCATACGAAGCCATGTTTTAAACAACAATTGGGACACAATTATCGAACAACTACTACAGGCAAAACACAAGTTGATTGTCTGTCTCCAACAATGCTCTTGATCATGAAATATCTGGTTCTGATAATTATCCTGAAATGTAGAGTTTGGCTGGAAGGTTAGGAGTTTACTATGACCGGATGCAGGGAGGCCCAGACGAACTTTCCAGTGATGATTGGGAAGCCCGGCGGGTCAGGGGAGTGAGTGTGGGATCCACCAGGGAGGATGGAGGGAACAATTTATACCATCCAATCACCATGCTGGACAGATCAAGTTCTTCCAACAAGATTTGAGCCACACCCATAAAGCATTTGTGGTCCATTCTTCCATAGTCACCCCAGACAATCACCTGCAGATAGAGAAATATATTGTAAATCTGAACTTCCTTGGTCCACACGTGAGGACATTCTGCAAATGTGTGGAGTAAGTAAAGGTTAAGAAGCAAGAATGTCTAAGAGAAAGCTGCATGCAAACAAATGTCTATACCTGTGTTTATTCATGCTATATACACACACATATACACATGCTGATATATAGGTGTGACTTTTGTATAATAAACAACGATGAGGGTACAGACATACACAATGTAAGTTTTGCTAATCTAGAAAGGTAAAATGAGCTTTCTGACCAAGGGTCCAGTGGAGCACATTTTCGATGGCTTCTGTGAACAAAGTGAGATCATGCCGCATACTTCTTTTAAAGTATAGATGTGTTAGTGAAGGAGCAGATGGAAGACAAGTGAGGGTGGTTTCTCTTGATGGTTTTCTCCAGGTTGATTTAATCAGGTTAATAGTGAGAAAATGAGCTCGTGGCACTTATTACTATTAACTACACTTGTGTCAGGTAGGCCTTCCAGTATACATTCTTGGGGTTCGGGTTCTAATCCTGGGGTCATCTATAAAAGTTTGGTACTGGAACATTCATGTGCTTTGCGAATCTAAGAATGTTTTCTCAATATACTGTCACACTGACAAAGCACTTTATTTCTGGGATCCTAAAATATAATCTTTACTATAGAGATAATGATATTTAGGGCACAAAGATATTAGAAATTTTGAAAGAGGTATATACGGATGTACCTAACATGGCTGAGTTATGTGCTTGTTTCTACACTTTCTTCTACATCCTCCATTTTATAGCTCATGTCTGATACTAAGTAGTGATTAGTCATTCTTAACATTAAGCCATGGTATCTATCAGTCTGTGTATCTATCATCTACATCTATCTATCTATCTATCTATCTATCTATCTATCTATCTATCTATCTATCTATCATCTATCTACGTATAATCATTTATCTATCAATCATCTATATCTATAATCATCTATCTATCTGTCAATCCATCTATGTTGACCAATCATCAGTCATCTGTCTATCAACTGTTTATTATCATTTATGTATCTACTTATCTATAATCATCTATCTATATTCTATCATCCATATTATTACCAGTAGTACGTATTATCTAACTCTATATTATCTATATTCTTTACAGCTATGTATCAAGAAGAGGAAAAAGGTTAAGGATTGCAGAGTATAGAGACAAAGAAGAAAAGAGAAAGATGTTGCATTTTGTTTCTTCACACTATATACATCAGATATTCTTAACGCCATACATACTGTACTATAAACTGACCAGTTTCTATCTTTCTACTCATGGACATTAATAAGCTAGGCTTTACTGAACAGATTTTCCTAAATGCTGTCCACGTCTTCAATGAGCTAATAGATATCACAGTGTAATTAACCAAGCAAAGTTTACTGACCTGAAGAACTTTACCCTGTGGACTTTCATCAAAAACCAGGGACTGCTGATACAAGGGATCGAGAGTTTTCCGTGCAATTCTTGTCTTCTTTTTGGCAATACAGGCTCCATTTTCCAAAAGATAAACTTTCACATAGGGAGCTAGACCAAGATGAGCAGACATATAAAAACATATTGCTGGAATTCTATTTTTATTAGTCCAAGCCTTACAGGATTGGAGGTTCTTATTAGATGTACCTTAAACTGCTATATACATGTCCATCGCTCTGAACATCTGACTCCTTAAAATGCATCCATCACCACTGCTGTGATTTTTCTCCTGTCAAATAAGTGTCCCTGAAGTCACCTTAACTCATTTACTTAAGTCAGGGCTGGCATGAAAATGGAGGTCCACATCTTATACCTCAATGCTTTTTCTTTTGTAGTTTTAGGTTTGTAGAACAAATATTTAGTATAAGAAATGGCTATAATTATTTTTAAATAATCACAGCATTTCCCTAGTACGTCTCAACAGAATGATTATGCAAAGAAATCCCAGATCCATTTTTATAAAATCAAAGATCATATAAAATTGCGTTTTAAGCAAACAAATGATGCAAAATCAAGAATGTAAGACTCAAATGCATTATTCTACATGATTTTGGCTTGGATCAAACATAAACCTATATGTAACAAAATTATTAAGATTTTCCATATTTAAGTCTTGCCTAGGGGTTTGAGATATGACTCACTAGTTAAGAGCACACACTACTCTTGCAGAGACCTGGGATCACTTCCTAGCAGCCACATGGCAGTTTAAAACAGCCTGTAATTCCAGTTCCAGGTAGTCTAATTCTTTCTTCTGACCCCTATGAGTACTGCATGCATGCATATATGTACATGCATATACACATAACAGTTAAAATAAAGACCCCTTAACAGAGCCCTGTCCAAAATGGTGCAACTTTTCCTTACCAGGTGTAGATTTGGAGCCAGGTTTTTGTGTAAGGCTCCGGGCTCTGATAACCTCAACCTCCAACTGACCCTTCTTATCCTCCATCCCGATTTGGATATCGCCTGCAAGTGAAGACCAAAGAAAATGTCAGCTTCTACTCAAGATCAGGAGAGAAGATGGCAGAAGATGCAGAGCTGTTTATCTCCCAGACGGGAGATGACTGCTGAGGCAAATGCTCTGCTCACATCCACTTTTCTCTCTCAGGTTACAAATCAATTTGTTAAAGTATTTTACATTTTTATCTGGTACTAACCCACGTTTAGATTTTATAATGTTTATCTGCTTTTTGATGTGCATGTTTCAAGCGCGCATGCGGGCTGCTTGAGTGTGTGCATGCTTCAAGTGTGCATGCGTGTGTGCGTGTGTGTGTGGGGGGGCATGCGTCTATCAGAGGACAATCACGGTGCCAGCTCGATGATTCCCATGTTCATCTTAGAGATATGCATGCTAGCTGACTAAGAATTGCCAATTGCAACATTAAGGTGTTTACAGGATGTGTGTAAGAAGACTCTGGTACAGTATTCTTGCCCTTCTGATACTGCCATATTTACTTAGCAATGACAAAGTATAATTGTCTCAATTTCAATATGAAGAGAGAAAGCTACTGGTGATACTTTGGTCACTACTACAACTGCATAAATACTGTCTGCATGACAACGTATTTTTGTTGTATTGACACCATAGACCAGAAAATAGATAGCATTTTTACCTACTTAAGAAATCTTCTGTTGATGGAGGGTTATTTACATTACTGCCATTTGAGGTATAATGAACAATTTTATAAGAACTGCCAGCTGGGTGGGGGTGTCACATCCATTTAACCCCAGAACTTGGCAGAGGCAGGTGACTCTCTGAGTTCAAGGACAGCCTGGTCTATAGAGTCAGCTTCAAGACAACCAGGGCTACCCAGAAAAACCCTGTCTTGAAAAAACAAAACAAACCCCCTTAAACAACAAAAAAGAATTGTCAAATATCTTGTTGGTTATATCCTTAATAATAATTTTCCACATCTTAAGTATATAGCTCTAACCATACAGTGAGTCAAAATGCTTATACAGATCACCAACTGTCCATTATAAAAGCTGTGCCCAAGTTCTGGACATTCAAAACTTCCACATGTATTGCTAAGTGTCCATTATAAAGGCTGTGCCTATGTGTACTATCTGGTGATTGTATTTACAATATTATTTTTAGAAAAAAAGATGTTATTGTGCTTGTCAATTGCTTCAGAAATAGCTTACCTTTACTTCTATAAGTTGTTGTATCCCTATAAACTGCATGCAATCTCTGATGTAAATCAGGTGATTGCAATTCCCTACTCCTAGAGAGCCCCCATATGTAACCAGCTTAGCTATGCTTTCAAAGTAGATATAGATCGTTTAGTCTGAACCGTGAACAAGGGTTGGTAACCAGGGTGACTCACATTCTTAACCTCCAATTTGTGTAAGAAAAGTAATTCCTCTAACGGAAGAGGAGGCGTCTGTCCTTTCTAGGAACCTGGCTTTCAGGTGGACAGCTAGCTATGGATTTTATGTGAATCCCGCCTCATTTCTGATGAAGCCACCTAGCCATACTTCTTTCAAGCATTTGTTTTTGATGTTGTTCTTTAAGCTTGTTACTTGTGGATCATAACATACAGCTGTGTTGTGATCCTTCAATGTCATTTATACTTTATGTGCGAGAACAGCGATGCCTTCTCTCATCTGTAATGCTACTATGCAATGTTAAATGACCTTGTCAACCATAAACTGCAGAAAAAGAATCCTTACCCATGGCTGGGGTGGCGAGGGTTTGGCGGCCGACAAGCTGGGCTGGCCCCAATCCATCAAGGAAATCACTGAACTGACTGTCAGGTCCCACGCGAACTCCAGGAAATATTAAGCTATAGCAAACACATAAGAGCAAAACCAAATTAGACTTCTCACTAGTTTCTTCTGAAGTGGTCCAATCTGCAAAGGTAGAGCCCAGCTGGAAGCTGTTTTACTGTTTATTCACGTCACCTGTGAGGCTGGCATAGGAAGCTCAACACTTCATCTGACTGGGAGGAGGGAGTTTTATTATCAGAATCCATCTAGGAGACAGAAAAGTAGCATGGCCTTCTGAAGATAGCCTTTCATATTGCATGGTCTGCGATGGGTGAGCTGATCTGCAAGGTCTTCAGAGATTTTTATCACATAATTGACTCTTGTTATTATGTCTTCCCTGTTATTATTAAATAGTATAATTATCCCTGGGCATTAGCCCACCCTATTGGGCAGATTTTCTGCAGATCAGTGAAGATGTATTCTCTTGTAGTAAAGCTTTACAAACAAATAAGTGATTTCTTAATTCCTAATAATCATAGAATTCCTAAATGTGTACTAGTAGTTTTGAGCCCTCTATGGAAAGGCCTGGAAAGAGGGCTCTGTAAGCCTTCATGTGTCATGGGCTAGTTGCACTAGAAGAGAGAGCAGGTTTAGATCAAATTTACGATCAGGGAAAACATTCCTTCTAGGCTGGTTGTAAAACCATTATCCGATAACTAAAGGTCATAAACTGGGATTGGACAATTTATTGTAAGTGCAAGGATAAAAGATAAAATATTGACTGGATTTATCTATACAATCCTTCAATACTAATGAGACACAAAGCAGATGATTTGCCTCTTGACAAAACTGTGCTAATTTATCACATGAGGAGTATTGTTTTAACCTCTTAATGAACCTGTAGATATAGTGGCAGAAAAAGAACGATTAATTAGACAACTAGTCTCAATAGAAACACATGTAAGCATCTCTGCTGCAACTTCTTATTCAATATTTGATTTGAATTTATGTTTTAAAGGTGGACTTTTGAAAAAAAAGAGTTGCTTGGAATACCATGTGACCATGTATCCTGAAAAGATATAGGAATTAAGTATGACAATAGAAAGTAGTTTCCCTTTTTCTCCCTTTCATAAATATTCAAGTCTCTTTTCAAAATGAGTGCTTCTTTCTGCAAGCAAACCTTCCCCTAGCTGACAAGGAGTTAGCTTTTCCGTCTTGCACTCCAGTGATTGGCCTGCAGGAGGGAAGAACAACTTAATCCCCTGCTGTTAAACCTCAGGTGTTAATCTCCACAGCCACTGGGGGTTTTTAACCACAGAATAAGCAAGGAAGTTTTCCTCCAAGGCCTGAGACCTTGGCCTTTTGTCCCGGGTCCAATGCATTCCCCTGACTAGAGCTGGCTTTTGTCAGTTTATAATCTCACTTTAAGGACTGAGGCTCCATTCAGGAAGACTCTGTTACCGTTTATAACATGTCAATTTTTCTAGATATTTGTAAGTTAATCTCATTAACGTTACATGTTTACCCATGAGCATTTTAAACAGCTGCTAGTATATTTAGTAAATATTATAGGACAGTACAACCTCTTACAGAGAATACATTTAATGGCTTCAACTTTGAAAATCTGTATTTACTATTACTAGTGTGTGTGTATGGTGTGTGTGTGTGTGTGTGTGTGTGTGTGTGTGTGTGTGTACATAAGAAGTCATGCACCTGCCACGGCTTTGTATAGATGTCAGAAGTCAACCCTCAGAAACCAGTTCTCTCCTTTCACTTTTATGTGGGTTCTGGACGTCATTAGGCACAGCCTTTACCTAGGAAGCTATTTTGCAAATCCTAATTTATTCAGATTTAAGGTGGCTGGATAAATATGAAAAACTCATAGGTGTTTCATCTATTGTGAACCACTAAACAAACATAGTGGTTACTTAGAAAAAGGATTTCCTCTGAAAGAGTCCAGCTTTAACCCCTAAAATCTTAAAAATAGAAAAATGCAGATTTTGTTAAGTAACCATACATACTAGTAAAAGTTCTCACAAACAACAAAAAATGCATCATTATACATTCAGAATTAAGTAATTTCAGAACTAAAAAACTTTAATTAGAAAAATGAGGTAGATAGTCTTTTCTTTTTCTATGCTAAAGTAAAAATGAATTAGTGGTATTTTAAAAACAGGAAAATGTAAGTTGCCAATGTGTAAAAAATGTGTCAGATTTACAACATCATACAGCTCAGAATAGTTTGGAAATTGCAAATCAGAAACCAGTTTCCTGCTTTTAAATTTTCATTCAGGTGCTTCTGGTGGCAGAGTCAGCGCGGATGTTTCCTATATGAAAGAATTCATTAAATGTGGCATTTCTTTTCTTTTTTTTATTAGATTTTTAAATATACATTTTAAATGCAATCCTGAAAGTTCCCTATACCCTCCCCCGACCCTGCTCCCCTACCCACCTACTCCCACTTCTTGGCCCTGGCCTTCCCCTGTACTGGGGCATATAAAGCTTGCAATACCACGAGGCCTCTCTTCCCAGTGATGGCCGACTAGGCCATCTTCTGCTACATATGCAGCTAGAGACACGAGCTCTGGGGGTACTGGGTAGTTCATATTGTTGTTCCACCTATAGGGTTGCAGAGCCCTTCAGCTCCTTGGGTGCTTTCTCTAGCTTCTCCCTTGGGAGCCCTGTGTTCCATCTTATAGATGACTGTGAGCATCCACTTCTGTATTTGATAGGCACTGGCATAGCCTCATATGAGACAGCTATACCAGGGTCCTTTCAGCAAAATCTTGCTAGCATATGCAATAGTGTCTGGGTTTGGTGGCTGATTATGGGATGGATCCTCAGGTGGGGTAGTCTCTGGATGGTCCATCCTTTCATCTTAGCTCCAAACTTTATCTCTGTAACTCCTTTCATAGGTATTTTGTTCCCTATTCTAAGGAGGAATGAAGTATCCACCCGTTGGTCTTCCCTCTTCTTGATTTTCTTGTGTTTTGCAAATTGTATCTTGGGTGTTCTAAGTTTCTGGGCTAATATCCACTTATCAGTGAGTGCATATCTAATGACTTCTTTTGTGATTGGGTTACCTCACTCAGGATGATATCCTCCAGATACATCCATTTGTCCAACAATTTCATTAAAAAATTGCAAAGCTTTTGTGAAGCAAAAGACACTGTCAATAAGACAAAAAGGCCACCAACAGATTGGGAAAGGATTTTTACCAATCCTAAATCTGATAGGGGACTAACATCCAATATATACAAAGAGCTCAAGAAGCTGGATTCCAGAAATTCAAATAACCCCATTAAAAATGGGGTACAGAACTAAAAAAGAATTCTCAACTGAGGAATACCGAAGGGCTGAGAAGTACCTGAAAAAAATGTTCAGCATCCTTAATCATCAGGGAAATGCAAACCAAAACAACCTTGAGATTCTACCTCACACCAGTCAGAATGGCTAAGATCAAAAATTCAGGTGACAGCAGATGCTGGCGAGGATGTGGAAAAAGAGGAACACTCCTCCATTGCTGGTGGGATTGCAAGGTTGTACAACCATTCTGGAAATCAGTCTGGCGGTTCCTCAGAAAATTGGACATAGTACTACCGGAAGACCCAGCAATACCTCTCCTGGGTATATACCCAGAAGAAGTTCCAACCAGTAAGAAGGACACATGCTCCATTATGTTCATAGCAGCCTTATTTATAATAGCCAGAAGCTGGAAAGAACCCAGATGTCCCTCAATAGAGCAATGGATACAGAAAATGTGGTACATTTGCACAGCTATTAAAATGTGGCATTTCTATACTATGTTAAGTGAAGGACCTCACTTTCTTCCTTTGACAGATTGAACAGGTGCATGGACATGTCCAAGGGTGTCCCCAGGATGTCAGGTTGGTTTGAAACAGGTGCCGAAACTTCTGGGTACATGAATAAGTGACTCAGAAGAAGTCTTGAACAGCCCATACTTTAAGGCCACATGCAGCAAAGACATCATGTCACTTACTTTCCTTCTGAGCTATAACTGTTGATGCTGCCATCCGTGGACTCCCGGCTGGGCTGTCTCACCATCTTCCGCATTTCAGCCGCCATTCCCGTTTCCGTACTCCTCTGAATGGTGCTTTTTAACTTCTTGTGGCCGGACTCTGATGGGGGGAGAGTGGAAACAGGAGCCAAGTTTTATTGAGCCAGCTTTTTTTTTTTCCTCCTGAATAGCCATTGGCTCTGCAAAGGCAATAGTTACTTTTTGTTAGCATTAAATGTTTAATAAGAACAGCTATGGCTAAAGAGAATAGAGAATGCCATTGTCTTCCCAGAGTACTTTTGTTGAGAGGTGGGTGGTAAGTATGACATCCCACAGGTCCAGGGATGGCACAGGTCTCTGAGAACAGAAGTGAACTATCGCTATGGCAACTGCACCGAAAAGAATGGGTCTGGCACTGGATTGTTACTTTGAAAATAATCCTGAGCAATTTAACAGGTTCCTAATCTGAAACAGTCCAACTGTGCAGAAGCAGACCTACAGGAATGGACCATCTCCTCCGAACATTAGGAGACTTCTCAAAATGAAAATCCCTATAGCACTGGTACTGCCATGTATTGCTGACCTCCACATAAAGGAGCAGTAATACGTTAGTTTCATTGATCGCTTTCACAACATCTTACTCTGCACTGTCTAGTCTGGGATAGATAATACATGGGTTACCTAGTTAGGTAGGACAGGTGTAATTATGCATTCGAAGGAAGCATGGCTCTCTCCAACCTTCTGATTCAACCATACGACCTGCTTGGCATCTGTACAGTACACTAGCTCATTATTTTAATTTCATTGGTTTTCTAAGATAGAGTCTTTCTGTTTAGTTCAGGTTGGTTTGGTCCTTTTGATCTGGCCAAGGCCAGCTTTGAGTTCCTGACCTTCCTGCCTTGGCCACCACGTACAGAAATCATAAGTATGTGCCTATAATTTGGCACATAATAAAATAAAAATAAACATGGGCTCATTTCAGTTGTTTATAAACTCTAAACATGTAAAATATTGACTTAATTATACATATAATTATAATACAATAAATGCCAACCAGTAAGAGAAGCTACTAAGATTTTTTTCCCCGTAGACACGTTCCATATGCACTTCTGGTTTACTTTTTTGTGTTGCATGCTTTAAATCACATTTGAAATACTTTCTGTATATAAAATATGCACCCATACATAAAATTTTCATTCCCCATTATCTTTCACAAATGCAGGCATCTAAGTACACTTCTAAGTACGTCATATCAAAGGTGGCATCTCACCCTCTCATTTGGTCACTGGATCTCTTTTCCAAGTTGTATAATCAAAGATATAATAGATGCCATGCTCTGCTGTTCACGTTCTTATAGGTATTCTTGCTAAAGCCAATGTACATGTGTTATAAAGTGTTCAGGCACTGCAGACATAGCAAGCACTGGAGATAGTCTTTATCTCCCTGTCCTACTTGGTTACTTTTCCTTGCTCACTCCACACCTACCATTAAACATCTATCTACCTGCATCTAAAATCAATATCCAGGACCGCAGTTGGTACATGAGTATTGTTCAGTGCTGTTCCTATATATACTGTATGCATGGATGAACAGTAAGAAAAATAAAACCAGAAGAGTTCTATTAAACTCAACAATGGGACATTATACCCTTTAGTAAACAAATCTCTCATTCTATTTCATTTATCATACAAACGTTGGCATTCTTCCACCAGATAGCAATGCTGATTCCAAACTAAACCAAGTCTTCAGTTATGGACCTTCCAGTTAAGATAGGAAAATATTTGCAGATTGAAATGCAAGTGATCTTCATAGTGATTTTTAAATTGCTCTTTAAAAAATTAATGTGGCTATTACATTGCTACCAATACTCATACACATGTCCAATTTCCACCAGAGACTCAGGAGTTTCCTCTCCTCCTCTCCTCTCCTCTCCTCTCCTCTCCTCTCCTCTCCTCTCCTCCCCTCCCCTCCCCTCCCCTCCCCTCCCCTCCCCTCCCCTCCCCTCTCCTTCCCCATCCCTCCCCTCTTCTTCCCCTCTCCTTCCCCTCCCC
Source organism: Mus musculus (assembly GCF_000001635.26). Taxonomy (NCBI): domain Eukaryota; kingdom Metazoa; phylum Chordata; class Mammalia; order Rodentia; family Muridae; genus Mus; species Mus musculus. The sequence goes on from NC_000067.6 coordinate 22,298,927, forward strand.
TCCCCTTTCCCTCTCCTTCCCCTCCCCTCCCCTCTCCCTCCCCTCTCCTTCCCCTCCCCTCCCCTTTCCCTCTCCTTCCCCTCCCCTCCCCTTTCCCTCTCCTTCCCCTCCCCTCCCCTTTCCCTCTCCTTCCCCTCCCCTCCCCTTTCCCTCCCCTTTCCTTTTCTTTCCTTTCCTTTCCTTAACTTTCCTTTTCTCTTCTTTTTTTCCTTTTTTAGGTGTTTTGTCTTTCCCATGTGACATGTTTTGTAGAACATGTATACACACATAAAGCAGGAACTTCATTCATGCCACTGAAAATACTGTTAGTATTTATTCATTTATATAATAAGCCTACTTTTTGGGTATACTTCATTTATAAAAATCAGTTTGCTGTTAGAGCATCTTTCATTCATGTGAACATACTGGGTAGATCCTACTTCAGAGATAGGAAAAAGCCATCAGTATACAAGTTGAATATTCTAATCCAAAAATTGAAAGTCAGAACTACCTCAAAAGCCCCAAACTTTTTGGGTGCCCGACATGATGTCACAAGCAAAGCATTCTTATTGTAATAGGCTGTAATCAAAATATAGGTGGACTTAAAGGGCTTCTGGAGTAGGGAAAATCAGTTTTTTAAGGATGCAGCCCCTGGTAATGCTAACCACACTCCAGAAGGTAGCCCACACCATATGCATATGATTAGCACCAAGAAGAGTCAGTGCAGTATAAAAAAAAAAATGAAAACATGAAGTTGGAAAGGAGAGGGAATGAGATAAGAGGAGGATTATGAGGTAAATATGATTAATATATTCTGCATGCATGAATGAACAGTGAAAAAATTGTTTAAAGTATTATATTAAAATTTCCAGGCTATGGGTATAATGTATATGAACCATATACAAACATCTTGTTCTGACTTGAGTCCCATCTCTAAGATCTTACTCTGTATATGTGAACAGCAAAACGTGTAAAAAGAGTATAAAAACCAGGAAACATTTCTGTACCGAAGCACTTTACATAAATGATGTTTGCTGTGTACTATCAAGTATCAAGGCAAGTAGAGTTATGGTGACTGTTTGCCAAGGGCTAGTGAGGCAGTAGGGCCAGGGCAGAGTATAGATTCATAATGGAAACAGTACCCAGGGGTAGAGGGTAGAGGGTAGACTATAAATGGTGAGGCTCTATTGGGAGCTGAAGGAGAAATTGTTAAGAGGAGGGGAAGTGAGATGCCTGGAATTAGCACATTTTTCATTCATGCTTTCATCTATCCTTCCATCCAGTAACTGCTTATGAAGAACTTCTTATGATCATACTCAACCCTAGGTGCCAGAGACATATTAAAGAGATAGATGTTCTGCTACTCTGAAGATTACATTACACTTTGTGTACACAATATATTACTGTTGGCCATAGGTGCTATGAATTAAACACTGGGCAGAGTAAGAACACAGAGAGTGATGGGCAGAGCAGCAACGGTTTCACTGAAAAGCTGAGAAGGAAGTGTTCTGTACAGTAGGGTGGATCCTGGTGATGGCAGTGGGGAGGAAGAGCACACTGGTGGTTGGTGGGACAAGATGGTTTTTCTTACAGTGGCTCACAGCTGCTTTAGTTTCTCTTCAGGTTTTCTGATGCTGCTGAGACTCTGACAGATGTCATCTAGGAAAGGCTGTGGCAAGCAAGTGAGTTCTCATGGCTGGGATGGGTGCACTCTGGAGAGGCACAGCCCCAGAATCTTTGTCCCAGGATTGCTTCTTGCTGCTGATATGCCTTGCCCACCACTATTACGGAGACTCACAAGTCTTGGGCATTGGCCCACCCTACTGGGCAGATCAACATGAAGATGAACTTTCATGAATTAATGCTGTTTGGATGAATTAATGACTTTATAGCAGTCCTGATTTGATTCAAATAGTTTTAGGAAGAAAATTTAAAGAGATGGTTTTATTTGTTTTGTCAGAAAGACAGATGTACTAAAGTTAGAATCAAGAACAGAATGGGCCCCGTTCTCATAGAATAGTAAGCAAGTGTAACATAACAAAGAATACAATGAGCTTTCATAAACTACACTAAGAAGAAAAATAGCCTTGGGACAGATTTGTGACCAAGGAAAAACTTTCATTCTAGGTCAGGTCCAAGGATGAGGCCATGTGTGTGCATCATGATAAATCAAGGCCATGTGAAACTGTTGCTTTGAACTTATAATGAGCTTATAGAATGAAGCACTGCTTTGAACTTATATCAACATTCTTCTGTAACTCCCCTTTTGTGTAACGTTTTACCTAGGAGGTAATTTTATAAAGGACTTCTGTCTATGAAGGTATAAAAATGCAGAGAGAATAAATAAAGTATATCTGTTGGGGCTCAGCTCCATCCACCAAATATATATATATATATATATATATATATATATATATATATATATATATATATGCCTGCCTTCTTTGTTCCCTCTCTCTCTCCCTCCCTCCCTCCCTCCCTCCCTCCCTCCCTCCCTCCCTCCCTCATTTTCCCTCTGTTGATGAAATTGCTAAAAGCCATCAGCTTTTGACACCAGAACAGCAAGAGAGAATTATCCTGCCAGAGGCCACCATCCCTTGGTTTCTTCTGACAGTGTTCAGTGTTTTAAGAACATAGATATTAGGAGCTCAACTCAGGTTTTCTAGAAGACAAGTGGGAATTCCTGACTCATATTCCAAATCAAAATTGTTTCTACTTTTAAACTGAGATGTTAATTTTCTAAAAGCAGAGTATATCCAAAGAGTATTTCTAGGACAGTTTTAAACTCAATAGTTTTTAGACTGTATATGAGATAGGCTCTGAAATAAGAAAAAAATAGATTTGAGAAGTGATTTAAACTTTTATATTCACCCAGTCCTGTAAACTTGAACAGTACTTTTTATAATTTTCAAACTTTGTTTATTTCTTCAGGTGGGAGCTGGCCAAAGAACTGACATGCACCCGTTGATCTATTTATATTAACAAATATCCCTGAAAGGAATGCTGTTGGACTGAGCCATAGAAAAGCCTAGGAGAAGCTTAATAAATAGTTCCAGCTTTGAATCTGCCTTGCTCAGACTCTTAAGGACTTAATGTTGTTTAGAATGTAAGAGTAGGAGGATTGTTGCCTTATGTGTGTGAAGGCTATAAACAACACATAAAGGTAGTCCATGCAACAACATTGTTCAGACTCACTCGGCCAGTCTCTTGTAGATGCTAGTGATTTCTTCAAGAGCCCTAACAAGTCATACGTTTTATAAGTCAGCTTGTTCAAATCTCTTGAGTTAGCAGCAAGTGTATGATTAGAAACATAGTTTTTGAAATTTCAATATTGTGAGCATTTCATTATTCTTAAGGAAAATGTAAAATCTGGTCTAACATGATTAGCAAATATGAAATGGTTTTGCCACAGATATTTTTATGCTTACATTCATATATGTGTTTACAAGTCCATTTGTTGAACATTTAAAATCACATTCTACATGGTCAGAAATGTATTACAATTATATGTGTTTATAACACACACATATTACATTTTTCTATAAGTATATATAATTAGATATAAAAAACATTGGGAAATATTAGTTGAGAGTATGACTATTGGTTACTTTTATAATCTAATGAAGAATTATTAGACTTACATAGACATGTGATCAACTTATCAAACTATCAAATTATGACATGAAAACTTTTATTTGAAAATACTACTACCTTAAGTATTTTACAATTATAACTGTTGAAAAGTAGTACATTTTCATATAAATCATAAACTCATGGAAAATTAGTAAAATCATTGATGCTTAAGTAACATTTTACTCATGGTGTTGAAAAGTGCACATTCTCTCAAAGACTTTAGAGAAGGTGTCATATTTGCATAAGAACTCTGCATATTTGGAGACACTGCTATATGAACTTATTGATTTACTAATTCATCTGTCATATACTGTTTAAACATCCACAAGCTATAATATGGCAAGCATCATTCTGGTGTGACAGTGTGACAATATAACAGTAACAGGACAAGCTAAGGACAAGGTAAAACATACCTTACATATGAATGATAACCATAAGGAACAGGCTAGGGCTTGAGAAATACAGTCATAAAGAAGGATAGAAGGATAAGATATAATAACATGTGTGTGTATTTGTGTGTGTGTGTGTGTGTGTGTATTACATATATATTTAGCTACATAGACTATATATATACACACACTACACACACACATACACACATATAGTCTATGTGGCTAAGTGGGAAGAACTATAAGGAGAGGTATAAGGACAGGTTTGGAAGGAGGAAAATGAAGAAACATTGTAGTTAAATTACAATTTCAAAAATAAACAAAACAAAATAAAAAGAGTCATTCAGGCATGGTAGTACATGCCTTCATCCCAAGATCCTGGATAGCAAGAGAATCAGAAGTTTATCCTTGGGTACACAATAAACCCAAGGCCAGCCCTGGGCTTTGTGAGATCCCTTCTAAAATGACAAAACCAAGCAATAGTAGCAAAATAGAAATAGAAAGAGTAAACAGAATGGAGCTTGTGACAGTCTTTGTCCTATTGATTGTTCTAGAAGGTCAAGACAGGTAAGCAGGCTCAGGGCATCTCTCTACATACTGGAGTATGTGGGCAATGCAAGAGTGCGGAATTCAGAATAATGTGTGTAGTAATCAAGAAGAAACGTTTGTGTGTGTGTGTGTGTGTGTGTGTGTGTGTATGTATGTGTGTGTATGTGTGTATGTATGTGTGTGTGAGTGTATGTGTGTGTATGTGTGTATGTGTGTGTATGTATGTGTGTATGTGTGTGTATGTGTGTATGTATGTGGGGGGGAGAGAAAGAGGGGGGTGGGAGTTAATGAAAATAATTTTAAAGACAGAAAGGAGTTGAGAGGGAGGAAAGAGAAGGATAAATTATGTAATTATCTAAAAAATAAATAAATAAAATGTAGAACAGCAAGAACATTTTATTACTTGGAATTTTAGTAAGAAAGACAGAGCCACAGTAACACCGAGCATGGATCACATCAGAGGGGTCATGAGGCGGAGATCTTGGGAAATGTAGAGGTCAGCGAGGGGTGGACTTGGGAGCTTGATGAGAGATGGGCCCATACGGACAGCTCCTCAGCTGACCCCAGAAACTTACATTGTGGTTGGAAGGTGGTGTTCTGAGAGCCACTTTGTACTAGAAAAGGTCCATTATTTAGCCTGTGTGGTAGTGGAGTTCTTCCTACTTAAGAGATAGGGAACGCATTACCAGACCTGGTAGTATTAGAGAGATGACAGGAAAGTCAGATCTGAGAAATCATGCTCAGAGTAGGTGCTAATGCAAAAATGATTAGTGAATTCCATCCAAGAGCTGGTAAAATGTGAAAAAGAACAGGCACAATTGATTAAGTAACTTGGGACGATAATGATCCTTGCAGTATGGTCTATTAGCTGACGAAGTTTAGAGTTGCTGTAACCTTCAGGAGGGACTGAAATTATAATACAGAGGGATGAGGAGGCAGGAGAAGGCAGTGAATTGAGAGGCTTTTTCAGTGTCAGTTCATGAACAGGTCATCTGGTTCAATCACAAGACCATCCCTTCCATTTGTCTCAGCTCCTGGAAAATCAGGTGCTTCTAATGTAGCCTGCCTAAAGACCAGTAAGGGTATTCTCGGCGACCCAAAGAGCAACAGCTGTACCTCCTACTGTAAAATCTGCCAGTCTTGGACTTAATGAAAGACAGCAGGTTAGTATGGAAGGAAGAACTCCCTATCTGAACTATGTGGCTAGTGAATGGGAGTCAGGGGATGTTATGTCCATATTCCAGGACAAAGGAGCTGCATGTCTAAGGCTCAAATATAACTCACTTGAGGGAGTTATTTCCTGAAAGGCCAGAGTTTGGCATGGTGGTGAGGAAGGATGCCAAAGTGTGAAACCAGAGCAGAAAGCCAAGGAGTGACCCATCAGACCATTTCTCATGGGACAGGCCGGCCACATGCCATTGCTACCACCTGTTTGTCACACCTCAATGTCTCCACCTTCTCAGTATTCAGCATGGTCCACACGTAACTGTGTGTACTTTGTATTCGGCATAATGGGACACTGTCACAGCAATAGTCACCAAGTGTCACCATACTTGCAGCTCATAGGGTATTTCTTAAGTTATTTTTTCAATGTATTAGTTTATATGTATGACTCTGTCTCTAAATGTGTTATATCTACTACCTGCCTGTCCATTGTCTGCAGAGATCAGAATAAGGTATCATATTCCATGGAGCTGGAGTTACACAGTTATGAGCTCTCGTGTAGGCAAGCCCAAGTCCTGTGGAAGAATAGACAATATTCTTAATGTATGAGCTGTCTCCAGACTCTCATGGGCTCCCTTATGTCTCACTTCCCTCATATAGAGCAGACGGTGAGAACCATAAGCCAGACTCTAGAAAGACAAACAGCATATGTTTTATTTCATGTGTGGACTTGATTTTAAAACATTTTTGTAAAAACATATATGTCCATGTCATATATACAGATATAAGATATGGGAGTAGAAGGACACTATTTGATGGGGGAGGAGGGGAGAAAGCAGAAGGAGACAGGGATAACGGAGTAGTGGAGCTTGAATGTGAATAACGTGCAATAATTCACAGTGTAACAGTGTCATAACAAAACTAATTATTTCACGCTAACAAAATGTTAATTTAAGAGAGGGAATGATAGTAGTTCATATAATTGTGCTATGTGTATGTATGTGCTATGTGTATGTGTGTGCATGAGTGCGTGGGTGCATGTGTGCATGCGTGTATATTTATATGCTGTGCCTTGTTCATGAGTCCCAGAATATCAAGTAGAAGCTGACTTTTATGTAATCACATCAGGGTCTTTCTACTCAACTTTGAGCTTGGGCCTAATCACTGCCAACCCTCACATAGCAGGATGGTTTGGTGAAGAAGTCCTAAACTTTCATTAGGACAAGGTTTTATAGGAAATGGGAGCAAGTGAGGGGTGTGCATCCCGGCAAGCATCTAACTGAATGACTATTGTAACTGGACAGGTGGATGCTCTGAAGCAAGACCGTGAACAGTCACAGTCTGAAAGTCCATCTGAAACAATCAGACTAACCTCTGATTAACTGTTGCTGGGAAGGAGCTAGGGAGTGACTCTGGGATATGTGCCAAGGGCAGACCATGGGGTCCTTCCTGCTACTTGGGTGCAGATTGGATTCAGCTGCATGTCAAGTTCTCAGGGTTCTTTTAAGATGGAGTCCAGTTTCAAAATGGAATAGGTTTGGCCTCTCATACACTTGTATACACATGCAAGAGGGGCCAGAGAGTACTGGGTATATTTTATTCTATTGTCCTCCACCTTAAATTTTGAAGTAGTTTCTCAATGAATTTGGAGCTCTACATTTGGCTAGACTGATTGGCCAGCAAGTCTGCAGGATGCTATATCCCTTCCTCACTCTCCAGAGCTGGGCCATCAAGCATGAAATACTACTAATCCCGTTTACATTGATGGCAGCTATCCTCATGCTTGTGAGTCAAGGCTACTCTATCAACTGAGCCACGGCCTTGTCATTCCTATAATAATTTTAAATACTAACTGTGCTAATCCATTCAAGGCAAAAGAGAGGAGAAAGAAGAGGGGAGAGGGAGAGAAGTAGAGAAGAAAGGGGAGGGAGGGAAGAGAGGGGAGAAGTAGAAGAGATGAAGAAAGAGAAACGGGTGAGGGAAGAAGACGGGGACAGAGAACTGGGTACACAGGGTGAGGGCAACTGGAAGAACTGAGAGATAGAAACAGAATCAACAGCTGTTGGTCAGTGGCAGCTGCTTCCCATGTCCTGCTGGCCAAGTAGCCGGAGACTATTTCAATGATCTGCCCTAAGAGGACCACAATATCCTTCAGTATTTAAACAAATAAACAGAAATATTCCTTTTGAGTCGTGCCAAGGTTTATTTAAAGCTATATTCTATCCTACGGCAGACAAGCACAACTTGTAAAAATTTCATACTTCTGAGGCTTATTTTGGAAAATTGCCTTTCTCTGACTTTTCCAGCCTACCTCTCTGCCTAGTGATTCTCCAGATTATTTCAACAAGGTACAAAGTCTACTATGTTTTATCTACTCATTTCCTACAGAGATCTATAATGAAATCAAGATAGTCATAAAATAGATCCAAACAAAATTGTTTCAAATACTCTTACAACATAGAGGGAATATTACAAGGTAGAGACAATATTTTCCTTCAAAAATACTTCAAATATTTCGAAGTGATACACTTAATTACTTTTCGTCTCCTCTCATTATCATAAGCGATAAAGATACATGTTTTCCTTGGCTCTCTGTCATTAATTTCAAATTCTGTGTAGATGCAACTTAAAACGAGACTCACCTCTGCCAAATACTGTGCTTATGTGTTTCAACTTTCCTGCAGCTAACAGGTCCTCTCTTCCAAAGAACAGGCATTGCTGTGAGGAGGTCACAGGCCTCGCTTGTCACATCTTTAGCCCACCCCACTTATCTTTTCAATGAAGTACCTTCATGTGCCTTTCCCCTTGCCTAGCTGATGAATTGTAAGCAACAGAGTTCAAGATAGCCTTCAATGAATGCTAACCACTCTGAAAAGTACACTAGAGGAAATGTCCTAACAGTATTTAAGAGCGAAACACACACACACACACACACACACACACACACACACACACACTCCTCTACCACATTGTGTTTTGGCTGAAGCCAAGTCAGAGAGAAGATTCAAATGCCGAACATGCCATGCAAACTGACTGATTTCACCGTCTCCATATTTCTGGTTCTAGTGTTATGGTGTGAATTGTGTCTCCCCAGAATGCCAAAAGGGAGGACTTAGCTACAAGTACCTTCCAATGTGACTGTATTTGGAAAAATAAAATGTCCTTTAGGATAGGCACAGAGTCCAATATAGCATAACTAGAAGATAAGACTTGAACTTATAGAGAAAGGAGGGAAGGAGGGGGAAGGAGAGGGAAGGAGAGGGCAAGGGAGAGGAAGGAGAAGGCCACTGTTTCAGGCCTACAGAGAAAACAGTAGTGCCAGCATCTGCTCTTCCTCAGAGTCTGGGGCTTGCGTCACCCAGTCTGTACTGCTGTAAGGACCTCGCCACAGAAAACACCTAAACGATGAGTCATGATGCTCACATTCTAAAACTCTCGGTTTATTTAACAACTGTGCTCACCTCGGGGGCTGGGGATG